>NW_019384905.1:0-35711 GCF_000671375.1 Centruroides sculpturatus
GACTCCGACTCCTTTTTACTTACCAACTTGTTATGTATATAAAACGGAAAAGTATTGGAATCGTGTCAAATTTGACCCTCCAAATTTTTTTTTGCAAATCTACACGTTTGGAGACCTCCTGAACCCCTGAAAAAAGTCAATAAAGGGGAAAAATTCACGCGCGCATGTGTGTTGGCGTCTGATTTGTTTAATTTTATTCTGAGATATTGTTTAATATCTCAGAATGGGTAAAGTTTAAGAAACGAAATGTGGCACTGTAGCTTGCATATAAAAGGGCATTAATACTATTAGATTTTGGTTCTTAATTAAAGGTCGACAGGGTGAAGAGATAAAAGTGGTCATGTGTCATATTTCTTAATGAATATTTTACTCGTTATTAGCGTTCAAAATTTAAAAAAAATAAAATAAAACTCGTCTCTACCCTCAAAGTAAGCTTTCTAGCCATTTTATAATAGTACAGTAAAACCCGTTAAGATGTTCTCGCCTAAGATGTTAGAATGTATATGGGAACACGATTTAGTTCAGACACTTTAACGCTTAATAACTAATTCCTGTCTTAAACCATCTGACTCCGACTCTGACCATTCTGACCACAAAAATTATTAGGCTTCAAACAGAATAAACAAAATCATGCCCCCCACCAGTAGTGTAGCGAAGGGGGGCGGCAGGGGCAGCCCGCCCTGGGCGGCACTTTTTAGGGAGCGGCAAAATTTCACAATAAATAATAATAATAACTTGTAAGAATTTGAACCATTTTATTTCATATTTTTGTCCACCTACGATTCGGACCGATTGAAATGAGCACGGAATAGTGTTACCATCCAACTCGCCGTCCGGGGATATCGTGTGCAACCTGTCGACCTTTTTTTCTTCTTTATTTTTTTGCTTGTACGATTCATTCGTAATCACATACACCTCCAATATCCAATAGAGCTAGGTCACTCGCGTTACTCCTATCCAAGTCTCCCTAATCGCTAACTGTAACTGATTTAGAATCGGCATGCACTGCATGTTATTCTTCTAATTGCAAAATGACATTGCGCATACGACAGGAATTTCTGTTCGAACAAACCTCACCTGCCGTCCGGGTCAGCTATTTTAAAAAGGTGGCAACACTAGCACGGAATTTTTAATTACTTATTCTGTGACGAAACTGAATTTTAATCTTTTAAATTGAGATACCTAAATAAGGGGGCGATGAAATTTTCCTCCTCCCCTGGCGGCTGACACCCACGCTACTCCACTGTCCCCACACAGTCTAACATCCACACATAGAAAAAACCTCGAATCTTTTGCATATCTCGAAATTTTACAGTGTCCTGAGTCCAAAAATGTAAAAATTTGGGAGAGGTCATTTTTTGACCGAGCGCTACACTTTTCCTCTGTTATATATAACAGCCGGAAAAGTAAAAATTATCGAATACATATTTATATATTACTTAGAGAAGTCTTTTAGCTTTGGAATAAAAAGTTTCTACGCTCTATCTTTATTAGAACTGTATTTATTGAATCTTTTATTCTGAAGTCACATGATGGTATCAGAATTTCCGAGACTCTTTTGGTAACAAATCCGCCCCTGGTCGGAGTCGGATGGTAAGGAAAAGTCGGAATCGGAGTCGGAGTCGGTAGATTTTTACCCGACTCCACAGCCCTGGAAAAATCTTGTTTTGCTGTTAAAAATGCCAGTCTAATGTGATACTTTATACACTGAAGTGTTAAATTGGATCTCATTCATATAATACTGTTCAGAATTGGGAACATTTCAGTTGTTTATTTTCGTTAAAATGGAAGTAACAGATGAATATAAGAGACATGTTTTATACTTTTTATTTTTAAGTGATGAGAATGCTACAAATGCAGCCAAAAAATTAAATACTGTTCATAATCAAACTGTAATTAGTGTAAGGACTGCGCAGAAGTGGTTTGAAAGATTTAGAAATAATGATTTTAGTGTGGAGGATAAGGCTCGTACTGGAAGACCCGTTGACTTTGATGATGATGCTCTCTCTGCACTAGTTGAAGCAGAACCATCTTTAACAGTTGATGAAATTGCGGAACGTTTAAATTCATCCCATGGAACTGTTCATAGACATCTACAACAAATCGGAAAAGTTTCAAAGCTAGGAAAATGGATACCACATGAACTGTCAATAGCTAACTGACAACAACGTCAACTGCTCAACTCAAAAGCTTCAACTGGGAAATTTTACCTCATCCACCATATTTGCCAGATATTGCTCCCAGTGATTATCATCTTTTTCGGAGTTTGCAGAATTTTTTAAAAGGAAAAACTTTTGAGGATGAGAACAATGTAAAAAAGGCTATTTCTGAATATTTTGATTCAAAACCGAAATCATTTTACAAAGACGGGATTAAAAAGCTACCATCAAGATGGCAAGAAATTGTACAAAATAATGGTGAATACATTATAGATTGAAATAAGATTTAATTAAAATTTTTTGTTGCTTTTTTTGTAGATAAAAATGCGCACAAACTTATGGACTGACCTGATACATTATATTTATATTATACTTCACTATTACATTATATTTATATTATAATTCATTATTACATTATACTTATATATATGAAGTGTGTATAATATAATATGTAATTTAAAAAAATCATACCTATTGGCATTTTTTCATTTATTTCAGTATCTGATATAAATTTTGTAACTGATGTAAAAAGAGAGCATTGATCAAGAGACCAATTGTTTTCATGGCATGCTGTTTGAATCAATGAAATTAAATATGAATTTGGAAAATGCAATCCAGATAACCACATCACTGTAAGCTCATTAGAAGCAACCTGAAATAAAATAAAATTTTTAAAATTTATAAATTAATTATTTTTTAGTATTGTATCTCAAAATTAGAAAGAAAAATATGTTTAAAAAGTATCAAAAAGTGCCTTATTATTCCAGATATTAATAATCATTTTTTTAAACTAACACTATCCAGATTCAAAAAGACAACAAGTAAAAAATTAT
Source organism: Centruroides sculpturatus (assembly GCF_000671375.1). Classification (NCBI taxonomy): domain Eukaryota; kingdom Metazoa; phylum Arthropoda; class Arachnida; order Scorpiones; family Buthidae; genus Centruroides; species Centruroides sculpturatus. The sequence continues at coordinate 2,993 of NW_019384905.1, forward strand.
CACAAGTTTTTATATATTAGAACAAACTCCTTACTCTCCAATCTCCCATCTCTATATCTGTGTGTGTAAAGTGTTTTGGAAATAACCATCCATTAATATAAAAGATAATTTAGATTAACAGAATATATAAAATAGAATATTTTCATTTTTTAAAATTCTTTATCATTATAGGTTTTTGTTTGATTACTTCTACTTTTCAACTTTTAAATATTTTAAAATGATAAACTAGAAAAAGCATTTTATGTCTATGCTAGTATGGTAGTATTTTGATAATAAATGATCTCTGATTTTATAAGGCATCATTTGTTATTTTTAAAATAGTTTTGTTAAGAAAATATACTTTTATGCTTGTATATTTTATTTCAAAATAGTAAGTACTAATATTAAAGACACAATGATAAATCTTAGCTATGTATCTGAATTACAATATTTTATTCTAATTTATTTTTAATAGGTTGAAAAGCATTTCTTGTTATGCATTTTACTGTATAAGAACTATACCATACCATTAATAAATAGTGGCAGTGAATTATATCATATGGATCTTCATCCAATAAGAAAAGCCTATGCCAAGCATGGAAAAAAAAACTGTTCAAATAGAGTAATACCCGTGGACTACTTCATTCCAGAACTTTCTGGAGAGCAAACTCTGCTTTTGTCTTTTGTGCATTCAGTTATCTTGCATTTAAAAGTAAGTAATTTTTCTTTATTTGTTTCATTAATTCCTTTAATAAACTGTTGTTGTTTGCAAGAGAGCTGTCTGCTAATAATTTTACTGTGACAATACATAAAACTAGATTGTTTTGATTAATTATTGGTTCATTTTTTATTATTTCATTCTGGTTCATTCAAAATTTAAAGAATATTGCAATTGCAATATACTTTGAATTTTTATTGGCCATGGTGAGAGGCACTGTAATTGCCATTGCATTTCGTTGAACTTATCAAAGCAGAATTGCTTATAAGTATCAATTATAAATACAGTTGCATACAAGTTTTGAAAAGGTACAGAATGATCTAGAACTATCGAAATATAGAATAGAATAGAATGTTTATTAACGTAATAGGCAATAGCCTGTTACAAGGGGGATGTTTACACAATTATTAGAACTTTACATACATTAACTTTTCGATGAGCATTCGCCTTCCGTCTGTTACAATCAGGGTGGTTGGATTTCACAATTTCTTGATTATCTACATAGATTTATTTCTACAACTAATTATATTTTAACTTATACATCACATTCAGTATGTACCTTTTTACCTGTTTTAAATACACTTCAAATTTATTCATTATTCCGTATACAATATCTCAATGTTTTTACATTACATAGATCTTATTTTCGTTATTAAATTTATATTTATGATAGCTACTTTAACATAGTAGATTAATTTATTCTTATTTCTTCATTTTTTGCTTTACTAAATACTATGATCAAGTGTTTATTAATTATTAACTTTGACTGTCACTTCAAATTATCATACAGGTTACCGTAGAACCAATTATTATGTTAGGGTCTATAAATTTCTTTAGTAATACTTTATAATTTTTTCGCAAAGACCCTATATATATTTTTCCAAAACCCTATTGGACAGATTTTTTTTTTTTTTGTTAGACTCTCTCATATTTTTACTACCATTACATTACTAACATTTTTTCCTTTACTTTTACTTTACTATTTTCCAGTTTTACTAAGCTTTTATTACAATTTTTTTCAATTACTGTTTTCTTATTAGAGGAATATAAACTTAATTCGGTATGATTCTCTTGTCAGTCCTGTTCTTTTTAATCGTCTGTGTATTTCTAAGAGAACAATCCATTTGAAGAATCTTGTTTGTATTCATATCAATTGTATATATTATATTATCCTTAATATAGTAATCATCTCTTATTAATATTTTATTTTTAGTAGTTTTTTCCACTTTAATTTGATCCTGTAGTTTTTTTCTTCTAATTCTTGATCTAATACACAAATCCGTTGTAATTATTATTTTTTTCTCGGTTTCATTAACAATTTTTGGTTTCAAAGTCCAAAATCTTTTGAGAACTAAATTTCTATCTTTTACAGATTCCAGAATTACTTTTATTATTAGGTTATTCTTACTATTTTTAAGTTGAACTAGTCCTTCAATTTCTATATTTTTTAGACCTAATTCTTCGTTAATAAATTGTTTGATTTCTTGAACAACGTTCCATGTTTTAACCGGAAAATTAAAAATTATTATATTCTTATTTGTAGTCTCATTTACCAATTTATCAAATTCGAATTCCAACATACCTTTTATCTTTTCGTTATTTTTATAATTTTCTTCTAATTTTTGTATCTTGTAACCAATTATCTTCATCTCTTCTTTATAACTATTATTTTCTTCTTTTATCTTATTAACTTCAGCTTTTATTGATTGAATTTCTAAGTTTAACTGGCAAAATTTTTCCTGAATTAATTCATATATAGATCTTAACGTATATTGTGAATCGTCAATACCTTGTTTTTCGGTTTCTCTTGCCGGTTTAAAATAATCCTGAATTTTCGAATTTCTCGGGGTCCCATTATTTCTTTCGACCTTTTCTTCAATTTGGTATTCCTCACTTAAAATTTCCAGTAACTGTGTTTTCCTTTCTTCATCCTTGTGACTTTCCTTCCTAGGTCTACCCCGCCCCCTTTTTTGCATATCCAACTGACTTGACCGAAGTGGTGAGCGGGGGAGAGGACCAGGATTTATTTCAATTCCGGCAATTATTAATAGTATTTTAATCATTCCCAATGTTAAATTAATGTCAACAGCTCTAATTTGTACATACCACATTGTGTAATTTTTTGTTATTTCCATCCCAAACTTGTTCTACCAACCTCTCAAAAAAAGTTCACTCGCACGCTTGACAGCTCTGACACACCCCCTCAAACTATCGAAATATGAAAAGAATGATATAAAATATATAAGTTCAGACATAATGAATGAACAATAAATATCCTTTTCATTCATGATATAATTTTCTTTGTAAAAAAATAATTTCCTGTTTAGTTAGGAATGTGAAGTATTTGATAAATCATACTTGGTCAAATTTTTTATTTTATCAAATGATTTATCAAAACATTTTGATGATGTCAATTGACTCCACTGGGACACTATGGCTATTTTTCTTCAGCAAACTGATACTATCAATAAAGGGGAGTAAGGTGTTTTTTTTTAATCTTTATATCTGTATATATGGCATTATATTCAATTATTGATAATAATTACCTAAATTATATAGTTTTACATTAAATTATTGTTAATTATCACCTAACTTTATCTGAAATAAATCATAATTTTATCATTAAAATATACAGTAGACCTGCAGTAATCCGACAAACGTTTTGCAAGGAGGTGTCGGACGATCAAATTTGTCAGACTATAGAGTATTGCCACCGACCCCTTGTAGTCCAAAACTTTTTTGAAAAGGAGTACCTTGTAATCTGACAAATTATGTACGTATAAAAATGGTAAGATCAAATCTATATGTACTACATAATATATGATATGAGACTTATGAATTAAACAACACAATAGAAGCATAGGGCTTATTATAAAGTTAATGTCATTAACGCTATAGCACTTGCAAAAAATAATAACTAAACATATTGATATCAATCAATTACATACAACATATGTATTTCCAAGGTACATACTATGCATGATCTTAATTTAAAAATGGATAAACAAATAAATTTATGGTGCATGCAAATATTCATCAATTTTCTCTTGTTTTACATTGACTAAACGTGAGAGTGAGGCCTTGTCTCTCAGTCTCCTCAGAAGTAAAAGTTTGTTGTATGGTGCACTATTCTTTTCAGCCCATTGCATACCAAGCTGCATATGGGCATGTCAGATTATAGGGGGTTCCAGATTAGACAGGGGCTGGATTACTGCAGGTCTACTGTACTTAATTTTCTTTATTCTTCCATTCTTCATTTCTTCTTTCATTTTCTTTCTTTCATACTTGATTCACAACAATTTATGCAAATAAAAGTATAAATTCACTATCCTATAGGCTAGGAGTCTCCAACTCCTGATTTCTGAAAAAGGCCATATCAGCTGTAAAACATTAGTCTAGGCCAGGGGTCGGAATTAGCGGCTCTTCGGACATAAACTCCAATTTCACCTCACCTCATTTCACTGCAGCCTTATAACTTATGTGTTTATGAGATAGAGCCGCCGAACAAACTTCGACTCGTATGCCATCCGCATATGACCACACTCGCATTGTTCAATATGAGTTGCATAACAGTGGTAGCATTTGAAGCATATCTATATATATTGAACACGTGTCCGTCCATCCGTGTAACGTTATGCCAAAAATGTTCACTAGACGCGCCCCTATCGTGTGTCGTATTTCGCACATTTAAATTAATATGAGGCTCTCTGGTACTTTTGTTATCCTGTTTTTATGACAGTTTGGCTCTTCTCACTTGACAAACTGCCGACCCTTGGTCTAGGCCAAGGTACAAAAGACAAAAATAATCTTAATCTTTGACTATATTTCTGAATAACAACAGACATAAATCAATGTGGAATTTTTAACTGCTTTTTCAAAAGAATGTCATCAAAACTGGAGATAAATAAACTTTATAGCATTCAATATTAAAACCTCACTTAGATATTTACTGGGCAGTGATTTTTGACATTTTGATTTTGTATATTTTATTTTTGAAAAGGTTTGTTTGCAAAGATACATAGAAATAAAAATAGAAAATATACCGTGTACAAACTTCTTACAACTTTTTAAAATTCTCTTCTGATCAAATTTGTGAAAAAATTTAAAGACTTCCTTCTTTAAATAATTTTTTATAAAAATTATTTGCAGCATGGTCTGCAATTTCTAATTTATTTTTAAAATTTGTATACTTTGAACTAGCATAGATGCTGTTGATAAACTATGTTGGTAAAAACAAATTATGTGGGTCATAAGTTGGAGACTCATACTAAAGACTTTAGGACATTCTCAATCTTGAAAGTGACTACATTTAAATATGGAGAAATGAAAATGAAAAAAACTCACCCACTTTTGATACTGATTATAACGCTCACAAAAATGTGTGATCCAATCACCTAAGGATTTTTGAGTTGGAGGGGAATATTTTTCCCAAGTAAGAGGAAGTTTGCCAATACTTATACAATGAGTGATTACTTCTAATTCAGAATCCAGTCTGTCTTTGCCAGATAGTGCCTAAAATTTGAATATAAAAATTAATAATATGGTCTAATGAATAGTTTTTGTAAAAAATATGAAATAGTATAATAATGACTGATTTTAATCTGTGGTATAATCTCTCAGTTTAACAACTACTTAATAAATAGGTTATTAAATATATTTATTATAACATAATTATGAAAAAATTATAGAAATCAAAAATTTCATTTTAAAAACATAATATACCTTGTAGTAATATTTTTTCTTTTTTATATAAAATTTAATTACATATATATAATAATATTCAGAAATCAAATGTTTTTTTATTCAGAGATTAAATGTTTTTTTATTCAGATTAAATTTACAATTGTATCTTCAATAAATTCAAAGTACAGTATAATAAAAATATCAGAAAATTAGTGATTGTTATTCTATGAAATAATTTAATTGCTAACATCACTTGTCAAATATCAGCTGATTTTATTACTGTTATCATTAATTCATATTATGTTGTTAAAATGTTAACTGATATAGCATAACCGATACAATTTAAACTAGGATGAACTCAAAATGAAATAATTAAAATGATGTCAACAAATGTAAAATGAAATCAATATCTTTTAATGTAAACTGTTCTGAATGAATAGTTTGAATTACAGAATAGACATGACCATTTCACAATAAATATAATTTGAGCATGAATTGATATGAATTATCCACATAGACATTTTATAGTCTGAAATATCTATTCAAAACAATTTATATTAAATAATATCAACTGATATCTAACAATAATAAATGAAAATAAATTAATACAGGTATACCTCACCTTACATTGGTAATTGATTCTAGGAGAGGTGATGTAAGTCAAATTTACTTGTCACTAGGCTAAACCACAAATTACCATTCTCAGTTCTGTATTTTATTTATTAATGCATTTTTAATAATATATGGTTAATAAGAATCTATTTTAAGCTTACAAACAAATAAACTTTAGTTTTTAATATAGTACAGAAAAAGTAATTAAATTTATAAATACATGTACTTTAAGTACAGTACACACTTGTAAATGTACATGTTTGCAATTTGGTGATGTTTACAGTACATTGCAGACTTTTTATTTGTGAATGTGGTTTCTCTAAGACATTATAAAATAATATGATTTTTTAAGGTTAACAAATAGTTATTAAAATTATTTTGCGATAGTAGAAAATAAACTAATTTATAAGGATGCACCGATTAATCGGTAAGTAATCGGTAATCGGCTGTATCGGCCATTTAGCTGATTAATCGGTATCGGCCATTTCTCCCGATTAATCGGTTTCGATAATCGGCCAATTTTACATTTTGGTATTTTTGTTAGAATGTTACGTACAATGCTAGTAATAAAAACTAATAAATTTCTGTTATATATTTATTATTTATTACATGACAATCTGAATATTAAAAAAATTTTACTAATCAAATTATTCCTTTTATCGATACATATTATAAGTATAATATAACGTATAATATAAAGTTTAAACTTTACATAAGAAAAAGTATTGAATAGGTTAAGAAGAAAAATTAAATTTTTATTTGTTTCATAAGTTTAAAGTTTAAATACAAAACAAATATAAAACAAATAAAAATTTAATATTTAAACTGTAAAACCCTTAAATTACAATTTAAGGGTTTTACAGTTTGTTTTTACAATGCAAAAACATGAGAATTTCATCATTTTCAGGGCATAACCTATTTTTTGCCGGCTCATAAATGTTACCTCCAGTGCTGAAAATTTTTTCACTTTCAATGGAAGATGCTGAGGCACTTAAATATTTCATAGCTATTTTGCTCAAATTAGGGATAAATGTAAATATGTTTCTAATTCTTGATCGAAACGTTTGTTCGTCTCTTTCGTTTTTTTTCTTTTTTTTTAAAAACATGCTATTCTTCATTCTTTCGTTTACCAGAAGCTAATTCATCAAATAAATCAGAAAAACTTAGAAATTCACCTCCATCTTGATCACCTCCAGAAGTAGAAGCTTCAGAATTTAATTCTTATTGAGATTTCCTCTAGCATATCCTCTTTTTGAAATTTCATTTTGAATCTAATAAAAATGACAAGCATAAAGACTTGTTTTCTATATATGCTGAAAATCTTTTTTTATTGGATTTTCTAGTTCTTCTGTTGTGGTATTAATGCCACTAAAGGAACTACTGATCTTTGCTTTTGATAAGAATAATTTCAGAGTCTCTATTGTGGGAATTATTGAAGATGAAGTGGCTTCTCGTTTGCTGGCTTTCCACAGTAATTTCTTTGAATGGTTTTACAAGTAGAACAATTTTTTCAACGAGAGACCACTGATATGGGCTCAACGTAGGAATTTTATTATCTATAGTATATGTGACAAGGGCCTTTTGCTGTTCCAACATGTAGTATGTAGAATTCCAGCGAGTAGGAACATCTTGAATTAATTTGTGTTTCTGCAAACCTAACTTTTCTTGCAAATCTTCTAATTTGATTACAGCTACAGCAGAATGATTAAAATGTGTGACAATATTTCTATTAACTGTGATTATAGTTTTCACATCTTGTTTAGAAAATATGCATTCGTTTAGTGTCAGCTGCAGCGTATGATAATGCTTCTAAGTTGCAATTCCTAATTCCAGCTACCAGATTTGCTGCAGAATCTCTTAGTACTAAGAATATCTTATCACTTGTCAACTTATACTGTTCAAGAACAATTTTTAACTGTTCACTGATTCGTGTAGCTGTGTGGGAACCTTCAAAGGAAACAATTTGCAAAACAGCTCTTTCCTGCTGAAAATCATCCTTCAACCAGTGAGCTGTTACACTTAAAAAAGGAGAATTGTTTGTAGTTGCTGTCCAAATATCAGCGGTTAAAGAAATATATTTTGTTTCTGTTAAACACAAAAACACTTCAGTTTTTTAAACATGCGTCAACAATTAAGTGTTGAGATTTATTTTAGAAACAAAGGAAGAGATTGTTGATTTTGCGAGGATATTCGATCGTCTCTTGTTTACCTGACCCGAGGGAGATGGAAATACCAGGTGGAGGAAAATGGGTTTTTTCCACATTATAATTAACTGTATAACAACATAGAAACTCAGATATTTTCATGTTTTATTCTCTAGGATTTATAATGATTATAGTAACGTTTACTGTAAATGTACATATTTTAATATGATTTTATGTGCTTTAAATGCTTTTCTAGTGATATTGTGACTTCAATATTTGTGGCAGATGGGCGTAAAGTCGAATAAAATGACTTAAACTTGATTTTTATTTTTCCATATACTTTTTTGAAAAACAAAGTATAATCGAGAACGATTTAACTCGAGGTATACCTGTATATAGTTATAAGCCAATAATCTGTGTACTGGATATTTCCATAAATCCAAATCTAAGCTTATGAACTTATTCTTGGCTTGTACCAGACTGCTGTAATTTTGATAGAAAAACTTTTGATAAAATATTTAAAATGATATCTGATATCATGTAATGTGAATTGTTTTAAGTAATATTTCAGGCTATGAAGTGGCATGAACATTTCATACCAATTTACTTTATTTAACATTAATAGATATCATTTGAACATCAACTGACATAAAGAGTTAATTTGTCATTTCAAGTCCAAAATATTCACACGAAACAATTTACATTAAATGGTATCAGTTGAGAATAATTCAAATGATAATGATTGACGTAAGTGAAATAATGTCAATGATTATTAAATTATCTAAAATATTTTCCAATAATAGAAATATTGGAGATGTAACAAATTAAAGTTACATCTCCAATATTTCTATTATTTATAGTAGATATATTAAATTAATTTACTGTCTCTATATTTGAACAACTGCTTTTTAGAATACCAAATCTTTAATTTCTAATGAAAGAACTTTTTTGGCTACCATTTACCTATCCTCAATTTCAACTAATGATATTTCACAAACTGTTCTTTAGTTCAAATTAACATTAACCTGCTCTGATGTTACTTTGAGCTAAAGAGAAAGTTTTGAAATATCATTAGTTGAAACTGAGGATGACTTAACAGTAATTTTCTATCATTAGAAATTAAAGACTTAGTATCCTTAAAAAACAGTTGTACAGTACAAGTATAGAAACATGATACTAGGTTTTGTAAATTATGATGATTAAATTAAATTTTTAATAAAAAATTTTTTGAAGATATTTACCTTTATTAATGTTTGTAATGTAGATAATATTTTATTTAATAATATATTAAATAATTCCAATTCTTGATCTAGTACTGCTGTTAAAGGTAAGTGCATTCTTGATTTTTGATGAGATGCAGTAATTATAGTTTTAGGCAATTTATTAAAGATATCAATTGCTATTTTTAGATTATTTTCATAGATAGTGTCATTTTCTTCATTTGCTGTAAATACAAATAAATATTATTTATTTAATAAAAAATTATATAAAATATAAATATTTAAATTCTTTATTAGATGTGTGAGAAAATTGAAAAATACTAACCTTTAAGTGACTGTAACTTTTTTAAGCTTTCCCAGAAACATTTAGTTTCCTTACTTAAAAATTTTATTTCAGCATTTGCATGCAATCCTAGGATTTCTACAGTATTTGTCTGAGGTAATGAATTGATATATTCTGTAATGTAATGATACTGTATATACAATTTCAGTTAATCAAATATGAATATAAAATAAATACTTCTTTCTAAATCATGATTTCTTAAACTATAACTAAAAATTAATCTAATTTCATGTTACTTTTGGAAGAATAATACATATTAAAAATGTACCATATTCAATATATATATTTAGTCCATTTTTCATAAAAATCCAAAACAATCTTTTTTGGTATATGCATGTACAAAATAATTCCTAAATAAACCTATTTTGGAATTTATTCTGAACTTAATATAAATTTTATTCATCAATCTAATCTAAATTAATAATTCATATTATGTACATTTTTGAAAATAGTCTTGATTAAAAATGAGTATTCATTATTACATTCATTTAAACAAGTTTTGAGTTTTAGCCTTTTATTAAATTCATTATTGAGTTTACTTAATAATGAAGATTATTAATTTTTAAAAATGTTAAAATATTTCAAACTTCTGCTCAAGCATTTTTTTAAGTTTTATTAATAAGAATGAAATTTAAAACTAAAAAATTTTAGTATATGCAAAAAAATTGTTTATTTGAAGTTAGCATTAAAATCAAAAGTTTTAAAATAATTTTGATGCACTTTAGCACATGCAAATTTAAAAGCTTAAATATTAATAACTGCTAATTGACAACTCATTAAACTTAGATATAAACACTGCAATAACCTAAAAAACCAGCAACAATATTTTAAACAAAGTGCGAACATTTTCACCCATGTTGAATGGGCATCATCAGACAACAAATTGTTGAGAAAACACTGGGGGTTAATAAATGTGTGTAGGGGGAAGGATATTATGTAAAATGGAATATGTTCTTAAACATCTGGAACAAGTGGAAATTTACAAAGCCATCTGTCATAAACTATCTTAATGTTGACAACTTGCCTGAAAGTCTTTTTACAAATTATAAGCTCTGTCTTTCCCCTCCCTTCACCTTCCATTTTATGTCATATACCCTTCAATCTACACATGTGTTTGGCTATCCTCAGTGTTTTCTCAACAATTTGTTTCCTGATGATGCCCATTCAGCATGGGTAAAAATGTTCGCATTTTGCTTAAAATATTATTGCTGGTATTTTAGGTTATTGCAGTGTTTATATAAAAGCTTAAAATTTTGATCAAATATATTCTGAGAATGATCAAACTGAATTTATCTTAGAAGAATATTTTTAATACGTCTATGTTACATTCAAATAAAGTAATTATTTATACAATTTGGTCATGATTTACACATTTCATTTGATGTAATTTTGAAACAATATTTATACAGTGTAAATAGTAGTAATAAAAAAACTCATTATGCAAATAATAAATTATTTTAAATTTTGTATTTACCAGAATAAAAAGTTAATCACCAATTCAAAAAATCTAATGAGTAAAATCAAATAAAAAATGGCATTTAAAAGTTACCTGCACTTTTTTATTATGCTTTACAGGTAACTTTCAGATAAATTTTTGTGAGTAAATTTTTTCTTATTTAACACATTCAAATTTTTACAACAACTTTTATTTTACTATACAGAGAATATGATTATATCATATAGAATACAATAACTTGAAAAATTGTTATTCTGATAACTACTTACACATTCACAGATGTATTCTCAAATTTTAATATATTTTGATGAAAAGTGATCTTATTTTACACAAATATTGTATTTATGAATATGTTCTAAGAATGTATGTGTAAATCATGACTATCCTATATTTTCTTTTTTATAGTACAGTATTAATAAATTACCTAAGTATTCATCTTTACTGTATACTTGAGGAATAATATAACTTTCATTATTACAATAAAAATGAAATGACTGGTAAGTATCAAAGATAAAGTATCCCATATATTCATCTACATATGTTTTAAGAATTCTTTTATCAAATTTATTAGTGACATGGCCTCCATATATTATCTGTTAAATAAAAGAAAATGTATTCATTTTATATTTTCTACTAGAATCAAACAAGTTTGTAATGTCTTATCAATTCAATTAAACATAATTAAATGATATTACTAAAAATTTATTGATTCCTTAGATTCAGATGTATAGGGTGTCCCATAAGTCTGGTCCCACACAAGAAAAAAACATATAAGCATAGATTCTGCTCAAAGTATACGTCACTGTGTAACATACATTGGTGGAGATAAAATTTCCACTCCTCCAGCACATGGATCACATCTGGTAAAATTTTCTGACACACTTGCACAATATATTCTTTAAGATATATGGGAATGACTTAATCATTTGGAATCTCTACAGATCCAGACTTACAGGACATCCTGCAGAATGAATAAACTTTATATTGTTTAAATAATAATTTTATTGCATTTCAATATTTGTTTAATTTCTAAACTTATGCAATATTAAAAATAGGCATGAACCTACTTTATCTCATATAAGGACTAATATTAAATTCACACTTTTAATAAAGAATTGTCCTTTGATATACAGAACATCTGGTAACCCTAGCTGAAGATGACCTAAATCAAGGTCAAAAACATTTCTAACTAAATACTTTTGGCAACCCCAACTTTAGCACTTTGTTTCATTACTATTATTTATTTTTATATTCCAGATGTTTAGTTTACACACTCTTAAAATATCAAATATTATTCTAAGATATATTATAGCATAATAAAATCTGAATTTATAAAAGTTATCTAACAAATGAGTTGAAGCATTTCTTTAACTGAAAGTACATAAAGAATTTGCCTCACTGTCAACATATTCATTCAACATTTAATTTAATAAAATCAATGGCATTAATATTAACAATTTCACTTTTAATGTATGATGCTTCTTTAATAAAGAATTATTACTCCAAAAATTATAAGAAATAGATATACAAACTTCTTTCTTTCTTAAGATGTTTTGTGAAATAGTTATAAATTGTTTTTATCTAATAAAATTATAACTATTTCAGTCATAAAAAATTATTACAAATATAGAAAATAAAATTTATATTGTAAACAACTAAAAAAAAAAGGCAAACAACCAATTTTATTTATATTTCCTTACCTCCTCTATAAAAAATTTCAATGTTTTCCATGGGATCTGATGATTTTCATCAGCTTTTAGATATGTATTAAGAATATCTACAGAAAAATTAAAATCACATTCATTGAAATCATATATAATATTCCACCCCAATTTTGAATATTTCTGTCTCTCCAATATTACAGAATGAAAGAATGCTAAAACATATATCAAAGGGAGAAAATGAACATTTTCACATTGAGGAAGATTTTTGTCAGAAAACTTCCTATAGAGACTTTGCAAACGACGTTTTAAACCACTTGGAGGTTCTACTATTACCTATATAAATAAATTATTGATATATTTAAAGTAAATATTAAATACAAGTAATTTATAATATTAATTTAAACTTATTTTTATTTAGACAAATTAAAAAATAAAAAAGTGCCAATTACAATAATATAAACTGTGTAATTATAGAATATTTCAGAGAAAATTTGTTAAATCATTTAATATCATATAGTGATTATAGTAAACTAAGAAATTTATTCCCCCAAAAAAGGGCCAATTTGTTATAAAAACAACCGAAATACTTACCAAAATTTTATTATTGGTTACAAACACATACATAATCAAGCAGTTCTCATATGAATTGCTGAAGTATCTGAGCAGTGAAAGCAGCAATATGTGAGCATGCATTGTCATGCAGGAGAACAATTCCTGATGTCAGGATTCCATGATGCTGATTCTGAATGGCACATCTCAGTTTAGAAGTGTTTCACAATACACCTTTATTGACTTTTGACTTTTATTCCTGGTTTCATGAAATCTACTAAAAGCATACTTTTTTTGGTTCCAGAACACAGTTGCCATAATCTTTCAAGCAGATTGACTTTGCTTGAACTTTTTTGCAATCAGTGAATTTTAATGATGCCACTGCATGGATTGTTGTTTGGACTTAACATTGATGTAAGAAATCTGTTTCATCAATAGTCACAATATTGAAAAAGATTTGTTTTCCTCACTATGATAGCAGTCCAAAAATGCACATACAGAGGTCATTCTCTGGTTTTTTAAGAATGTGTCAACATTTTTGGTGCCTATCTTGCACACAGTTTGTGATAGCCTAAGATTTCAGTAGTAGTTGGGAACAATGTTGTTTGTGAACATCTAGAAAGTCCATAGCAAGAGCAATAATTGTGAAGTGCTAATTTTCTTGAAGTTTGACATTCACATGCTCAAAAAGGTTGTTGGTTTGAATACTAAGCCTACCACTCTGCTCTTTATTGCAAATATTTTTATGGCCTTTCTTAAACTCAAGACACTATTTTTTTTTAGTTTTCCTTCATTTATTACTGTAGGCTCATAAATTTAATATAATTTGCAATGAATTTTGGAAGTATGATAATCTTTTTCTTGCAGAAAATGAATCAGACTGTACTCCATAGCTGGTCGGATTATTGATTTTTGCAGCCATTATTAAACACAGTAACACAAAAATAACCAGCAACAGACTGGTGAAAGTATGGCAGTTAAAAGCCCAGAGTACCAATTGATGCTACTGTCAAGAGCAATCTGACTGCTGTTGCCAATAAATTTTTATAACTATTTCGCCCTACTTTTTTAGAATATGTCTCATATATAATAATAAAATTTTGGTTTTCAAATCATTGTTTATAATTGATTCATTTAATATTGTCATAAATGCTGTTGAGATATTATTCTGTATGCTTTTGATTATGTGCATTTACGACTTTGCATTCTTTTTGATCTTGTTCCATCATTGGTGACAAGTACTTGAATGACAATCACTTTTCATAATTTAAAAAATTTCTATATAAATTACAAAGTTAAAAATATGTCTTATTATCAACTATTAACAATAAAATTGCTTTTTTGCTAGAAGCCAAAGTTTATTAGTATAAAAGGAATGGTTTTGGCCTATTTTAGGCCCATATCAACTTAAAGATACAATTGTTCAAAAAGTGGAACATCTGTTACAAACTCATTACAAATCAAACAATAATATTTACATAGCTATTGTCTTATAATTTAAAAATAAGAACTAGACCATAATCTTGTATTCAATAGATTCTGTCAATCTCACTGTGCACAACATTTACATTAATTAATTAAATTAATTTAAAAGGTTAAACTGTTACTTTAAATATAATAATTTAATCAGTTTATAATTTTGTGGCAGTACATCATAATTTTGTATATATGCGTTAATTGTAAGCTTAATATTAATTATTCAATCTTCTACTCCTTGTTTCCTTATTTCTCAATCTTTCGATTCTTCACTTCCTTATCGGGTGGGGGCAAGACTGTTCTGAGAACAAGATGAGAAGACAATAAAGAGCAAGCACCCTGAGGCATGTTGGGGGTGAGGAGAGAATGATCATTCTTGGCGAGGACTTGAGAGTGAGCAGACTGCAAGTGAAGGGATCCAGATTGTCATTACGAGGGACAGAGATACGGTGAATTGTCTATACGATTGAAGAAAGAACTCAGTGTATTAAGATCGAGAAATAACATATTTATTGATTATTCCAGATTATCGATCGGAATCGAAGAACAATATAGCAGCAGACTGGAACGCAGTTCTCCCCACTGGAAGGCATCAGAGAAATACGATATCCTGGGTACCTCCTATTCTTTCCTCTCTATACATCTAAATATCCATATTATTATATCCTCCCCCTTATTTTCTCCTAGTTTGTAAGTTAGTTTTAAGTCTTAGTTATAGAATTTCGGGAAGTATCCCATTGTACTCCATTGTCACAAAACCTGTCTCTATTCTATGATGCCACGTGTCTTGTGCCTTTGTTCTCTCATTATAAGTGTGTGAGGTCCAGAGTTGGGATCTGAAACGAATACTGTACGGATACCACTGTAAGGAACCAAGTCCGAGCGTTATTTTTAGTTATTTTTTATTTTGCTTTTTATTCTATTTTTGCTTGGGGCTTATGTTTTGTTAGGACGAAGGTTTCCTCACCATTCACCTTAGAAACTTAAAAATAGAAGAAAGAGAACCAACTCACTGACGAAAAAAAAGCGCCGTAGAAAAACTCACACACACTTGCGCTCCCGAGCAGAAAAAAGTAAGTCCGCAAACGTACAAATTTAAATTGCTTTCAATTTGTACGTTCCGTCCTTTTAGGGTCCATGCATATTTGCGTGTCTTAACAATTTAATATATTCTGAGTCCCTAAAAAGCGAAGGGCCGAGAGAGAGTTCAAGAAAGAGGGCGGAAGACCCCACATGCACAACTTAGGATCTTGCTAAACCTTAAAGAATAAAACATCCCGAAAAAATGTCAAAAAGAATAATGTAAAAGGTTAGCGAGTATTGTTGGGAAATAGGCTGCCAGACAGAAAGGAAAAGTTTACTGTTAGTGATAAGTATGTAAATGAGGGGAGTGATCTCAATCAGAATTATAGTAATCATAGTATAAAGTCCGAACCTCAAGTGAAGATGACTGAGGTGAGCTTCGTAGCAGCAAACAACAAGAGGTGTCCGATAGCGATAAAGTGGTTCCAATGAGATTTGAAGTTATTCGATTTGTGGATCGAAGATTAGAAAGTCTTGAGAGTTGAGGTTCCTAGTGTGAACCGCCGGGGAGGTTGGAGGTCTCCTTTCCAGTGACAGGACAGTGAATAGGTTCCGTTAAACCTGCTCACTGTCAAGTGGCTTAAATGTTTCTTCTTCCCTATCTCGCGGTAACAGGATTTAATTGTTCGGATTGAGTGGAGGAGGGAGGAGTGCCATCAGTAAGGTAACAGGCAACATACGAGCAAAAGAGGACACCAATTTAACAAGGAAACAACAATTTATTAGCTATCTACATAGACGGTACAATAATTATTATCGAGGGGAAATTCTGAGTCCCTAAAAAGCGAAGGGCCGAGAGAGAGTTCATGAAAATTTGTTCCATACCTCTTTATGTTGATAGTTCTCTTGAGGAAATTAATAGTATACATAGGACACAATATATAAAAATAGGACACAGTATCTAAGTGACGGTAGATGAACGACTCCCCCGAGAGGGGGAGGCAAGCGGCTTTTATAGTTTCGTCGTGGGAGAATGGTCATGTGATTAAGTGTTGTGAGGTAAAAGGTAAGCGGATGGGTCAAAGTTGTCCCCGGGACCATGCTAACTATCAACTTTGGAGTTGGAATGTGGGATTATTTTCAAAGTGGACGAATGTTTACTTTGAATGAAAGGGGGATTGGAATTTTTCCCTTTTTCATGTTAGGTTTTAGTTTAGAATTTAAATAAAAATTTAATTGGGGGTTTAGGAAAATGCTGGATATTAAACGGAAAATTCGATAAAAATTCCGGATTTCTCACTAGTATATTGAGGTGATGATTAGAACCTTAGTTCATAAGAATTGTTGTACATAAGTTAAGTCTTTGAATTTTTTTTGTCGAGTTCCAAAGTAGAATAGATTTAAGTTAGCAAATAGTGTGATTTGAGTTTGATCAGGTTGATTCTTATTGATTTTCTTTGAATAAATTTGTTGTTTGATTGTTACTAATTTTTGTACATAGTCATTATTAGAATTATTAAATATTGGATTGGTTTTGACTAACTTTGTCATTATTTCTTTCGGTGCACGCTTAAAGTCCAGGCCTGGCAAATTAACACAAATCCGTGTAAAGTACCCGTTAGGTAACAGCTATTTCCGGCACACAGTCATGTCGCTAATCGTTGTAAAAGATGAAAATCACTTAGTACTTTACACCACATGAATAGGTAAAAGGTTGGGTTTATTGGTCCTTTTGTCTATAAATAAATTTTATTTTGCTTTCAATTTGTATGTTCCGTCCTTTTGGGGTCCATGCATATTTGCGTGTCTTAACAATTTAAATATTATTGTTTAATCTATAATAAGTTCATAATAAATGTACCATTTTGTGAGTACTTGTATCTATAAAGCTGATGTTTACCTAAGATATACTATAGACTGAAAATATGCTTTTCATAGTAATAAATTTTAGCTTCCAGAAAAAAAATATATANCCAAGAATGTGCCCTTGGTATGTCACCTACTTTGCTGTCATGCCCATTACACCATTGATCTTTGATAGTAGATTCTTCTGCTGCTTTGGCCATTCCAGATTTCGTGCACTATAGAGTGGCACACCCTAACTACCAGTAGCAGATGGCACTACTGATACCCTCACTTAGTTTAGCCCACCAGCCGAGGCGGTTTCCCAGGGTGTGGCCGTTGGCATGCACTACCAACTACTTGGAGCCATAAATGAGAGTTGGGTCCTCATGGGGAACAGTCTACGGTGTAATTAGCATTTTTATAATTAAGACAATATAGTCTTAAAAATTTATCAATTAAAATTGTCTTCCATTTATAAATTAATCATATTCAATTTGATTAATAATTTAGGTGTATAAACCAGTACAGAATAATATCAAATTCTAAAATTATAGCTTATGCTGATGATCTAAAAATCATCAGCTTGTAAAGTTTCTGATCAGAGTTGATCTCAGCATTTTAGTTGTCTCTAAATGTTAAAATTAATTTATCCAAAACTATATTTGTGTTATTCACTATGAAGAAGTTCAAATTATTTATTATACTTTTTAGACTTATGATCATCAAACTAATTATGTTCATTCTTATAGTGACCTAGAAGTTATGTTTGATAAAAATTAATTTTTAAACACCATAGCTAAGTTTTTTCTTTTACTAGTTTATCAATATTAGAAGGGAATCATCTGGTATCACTGTAATTTAATTTTGTCATGCTCAGTTTTGAATCTATATTCCTCACTAATTCTCAACCCTGGTCAACTGTTACATGCCTGTAAGGTTAAAGCAGCAGCTCATTACTTTCTTAACATTTTGTGATGCTCTGGACAGCTCTAAACCCTTACTAAATTTTGCATTAAAATATTTTTTGAAAGAAAAAAAGAAGCTAGAAATATTTTTTTGTATGAAAAACATGATGCAAATGTATAAACAATAGATGAATGTAAGTCCTAAGATCAACTATCTCCAGTTGGGATTGAATTAAACTTCAATTTTGGCCTCTCCTGCAATCAAAGTTGAGATCTTGTTACACACAGTAATGAGTAATCAACCACTTGGAAAGAGAGAATGAGGAAAAGCAACCAATCCGAATGGGCAATCAAAGATGAAAATTAATAAATACTCTGAATCTCAAGGACGAAACAAAGATTTCTCTTATTTTGAACCATCCAAAGTGACCCGTGCACTCCTCTTGTCTCTGTGTTCCATCCATTACTCCTAATGAAGTTCTGTTGTTCCTGCCTATGATTCACCATCATCCTCTGTAGATCTTTGTCAGCAAGAAGGAGCATCTCTGAAAACACTTTGTACATCATTCTTATATAAAATAAACGGGTTTAATTTGTAAAGGTACCTGAGTCAGTGTGTGTGTGTCTACCACTACCCATATACAGTCCCAAATCCCTCTTACATCATGACACAAGTTTAACTAATTCCCCTTTTCTGGGTCAGCAAACCTCACAATTTCAAATGCATTCTATAAGGATTATCTTTTGTTTAACAAGAAGGTCATCTATCTTATATTGACTCAAGTGAGTTAGCACAAATAAGATTTAAATTTTTTGTTGCTTAAACACTATGTAGTATAATAAATTTGAACACTTGGCATTCTTTCATCTTTATTTTAGTTCAGTTGATACGCATTTTAAATTACATGTTTCAGGCATAACATGCCCCTCTTCAGCCAACTAAAAAATATGATAAAAATACATACAGTACATAAAAAGGTAAAAAAATACATATAAATGGTTAAGATGTTTTTTTAAGACATACCTCGGAATTTTTTACAAACTGGGCTCTATTAGATGAGTACATATGTATACGGCTTAACATTTATTATTGTATATCTATTTAAACAAATATCATAAATATAATATTTATCATTACGATATGTTAATCTGAACAACACATATATCTACACTATTAATATACCTTCGTTATTCTTCATTTTGGGCCAACACAATTAAAGGGTAAGTATGCCGCCAGTAGGGGACTTTACATTCATCTATTTCAGTGGTTCTCAACTTGTTTTGTTAATGTACAGTACCCCATTACCCCATTAGTTGTTTCTCAAATACCCCTTATATTTTTGTATGTAAATTTCATAATTACTGCATTAGATGTATAAAGCCCTTATAACTCTTGTAACTAAGTGCCATAAAAAAACTCTAACTATAACTAAAAGTGAATTACTTATTTTACATAAATAATAATAAATTTAATCAAGTACATACATTTATTTATTATTATTTGATACGTATATTATATAAAATCACAGAATACTTGCATAAATTACACTTCCTAAAAATAATTATAAGGACCTTGAATAAGTTCTCGCTGTTTTTTTGTGAAAATTAACACTTTATTTAAAAAAAGTCGTAATAAACACGTCACTGAAAGTATTGTCCATCACTAGCCACTACTTTCTCCCATCGTTCTGGCAGCATTTGAATTCCACGTCGGAAAAACAACACGTCTTTTGAGGCTATCCAAGAATCAACCCATTTTTTGGCATCTTCATAAGAACGAAAGTGCTGCTCAGCCAGGCCATGTGACATCGATCGGAACAAGTGATAATCGGAAGGGGCGATGTCTGGTGAATATGGCGGGTGGGGTAGGACTTCCCATTTAAGCGTTTCCAAGTACGTTTTCACCGGTTGTGCAACATGTGGCCGAGCATTGTCATGTTGCAAAATCACTTTGTCGTGTCTCTGCTCATATAGCGGCCGTTTTTCCTTCAATGCTTGGCTCAAACGCATCAATTGTAGTCGATAGCGATCTCCCGTGATAGTTTCGTTTGGTTTGAGCAGCTCGTAATAAACTACACCTAGCTGATCCCACCAAATGCAGAGCAGAAGCTTCGAACCATGGATATTCGGCCTTGCTGACGATGTTGATGCATGACCGGGCTTACCCCACGATTTTCTACGCTTAGGGTTATCGTAGTGTATCCATTTTTCGTCACCCGTCACGATACGATGCAGAAAACCTTTCCTTTTCTGCCGTTGAAGCAGCTGTTCACATGTGAAAAGACGCCGTTCGACATCTCTCGGCTTCAACTCGTACGGCACCCAATGTCCTTGCTTTTGAATCATTCCTAATCCTTTTAAACGTTTCGAAACTGTTGTGTGATCAACTCCTAATGATTCTGCAAGTTCAGCTAGCGTCTGACATGAGTCTTCATGAAGTAATGCCTCTAATTCCTTGTCTTCAAACTTTTTTGGTGCACCAGATCGTTCTTTATCTTCAACATCAAAATCATTATTTTTGAAGCGTCTAAACCAATCTCTGCATGTTGTTTCCGACAGAGCATGGTCGCCGTAAGTCTCAACAAGAATTCTGTGTGCTTCAGCTGCAGATTTTTTTTGAATAAAATAGTGCAATAAAATTCCCCGCAAATACTCTTTTTTTGGCACGAAACTAGACATGTTTAACACATTGAAAAAATAAGTTGTTTACACTTCAGTGAAATGATATATACTGAATTTCAAGGTCGCTTATTGTACTTCCTTACAGATGCGTCACCATCTAAAAATAAACACACGTGGTTCTGGTAATGCCATCTGTTTGAAAACAGCGAGAACTTATTCAAGGTCCTTATATAATTAATGATAAAGAAAATTTAAATTATTCTACAATAATTTCTAACAAAATTTAATGGGATATTTGTTGCGATAAATCTTCAGCAATTTTTTCAAAATTTGGTTTCCACATTTTTAAATAGAGATTATAATTGTGCACTTACAATGTAATGGCTGTGAATTTATAATGTGCAGAACAATAAATGAATCTTTCAATTTTTGTAACAAATGTAATGTCTAAATTTGCTAAATATCAAGTAATGCACACATGCAGTGACATGCATTACTCTGCATGGTAGGGGTACGATCCAGGTCTTGTTATTTCTAATACCAGTACTCCAGTAAAAACATGAAAGGGCCCAATCTCATTGAGCAATAATTATAAAATAGAATAAAAATTTTTTTCTATTCTAACATTAATGCTCAGTTAAACCATAATTTTACTAGACTATAGGTTCACTCGGCACTAACGGCACATATAGACGGGCAAATCAAGTGGATAAACAAGTGTTTGGACTGTTAAAAGGGAAATCAGTGTTCATATTGGAATATTTTAAAGCAAGTTTTTGTCATTTCTTGTTTCTTGCATTAATAATTTACAGCAAATTGATTAACATATGTCATTTTATAATGAAAGTTAGATGTACCCCTTCATTTTACACTCGTACCCCTGGTTGAGAACCACTGATCTATTTCATGTTGAAAAAATTCTTAATTTTTTACCTACATGTCACCATATTATCTATACGAATATATTAATAAATAATATACCTGTTTTTGTTATTTTGAGACTTGTGTTGTTAGTATTCCTTCTTATCCTTGTCTAAGAGTCAATATGGTGTTAAATCAAATTTTTTTTTGAATTCTGCCTTTTTTTTTAAAAAAAAGGAGGTTCACTATAAATTATCTCATTATAACAACATTCACAGAATAAATATAATGTACCTGTTTTTTCTTTATATAAAATTCATTATGACTAATAAAACACAAATAGTTGTATCTTCTCCTACTTTGCCTTATATTGTCATTTTGTTTTTACCACTTTTACTATGCAATATCATACTAATTAGCATATTCTTATTGCGTAAGATGGCCAGTTGATGATTAAGCATTTGCTTTTATTTGATTTTTTCAAAATTTGATTCCCACGTTTTTAAATAGAGATTATAGTTGTGTACTGACCTTAAAAGTAATGGCTGCGAATTTATAATGTGCAGAACAATAAATGAATCTTTCAATTTTTGTAACAAATGTAATGTCTAAATTTGCTAAATATCAAGTAATGCACACATGCAGTGACATGCATTACTCTGCATGGTAGGGGTACGATCCAGGTCTTGTTATTTCTAATACCAGTACTCCAGTAAAAACATGAAAGGGCCCAATCTCATTGAGCAATAATTATAAAATAGAATAAAAATTTTTTTCTATTCTAACATTAATGCTCAGTTAAACCATAATTTTACTAGACTATAGGTTCACTCGGCACTAACGGCACATATAGACGGGCAAATCAAGTGGATAAACAAGTGTTTGGACTGTTAAAAGGGAAATCAGTGTTCATATTGGAATATTTTAAAGCAAGTTTTTGTCATTTCTTGTTTCTTGCATTAATAATTTACAGCAAATTGATTNATAAAACATTCTTTCAATTTCTACATTTTTACCTATTTTTGCATTTTTCAAATTCCTTTCACAATACCATAAGCCAATTTTCACTTATTTTTATGCTTAAATTTTTATTTATACAGTTTTTACTTTTAAGGATTTCTATACTTTCTTTGAATTTTCTGTTATATGTTTCTGTTTCTCTATGTAAAATTTTTATGTTATTCTGATCTATTGTTGTAAAACGATCATAAAAAGACAGAGTTGAGTCTATGATGTTTCAGATCTTCTACATATTCTTTTAGTCTTACTTTCAGTTTTTGCTTTGTTTCTCCTATGTAGAATTTGGTATTGTTTAAGATTTAAATTTCCAAAACTTTTAGCTGATCAAAATAATTAATGCATGCAATCATTTTAAAGGCACTGTACTTCAATGGGTAACTTTCTCCACATAATACTTTTATCTATGTTCCTCTTAGACCAACTCAAAATTTATATCATTTGTAATTTTCTAATTTTCATCTTTCTTTATCTAGATGGTTGTTTTTTTTTATTGTGCTATTACAATACCTTTAAATGTGGAGTCCTTTTAATTTTTTGATTTTACTTATTTTACAGTTAATTGTAAAAAACACTTTATAATTTACCATTGTAATTCTTTTATTAAATATACATGTTTTCTCTTTATCTTATCATTTTTAATTTTTATATATTATATATATATTTTAAATTTTACATCTTGGTCTGTTAGTTTTTAATAATTTGTATTTCATTGTTTTTTGCTTTATATTGTTTTTATGGTGTTAGTAATTCCATGTTATATAGCATTATTTAATGAGTATAAATAAATAAAATATCAAGACATAGTAAATATTATTTTAATTTTACAAATTTCATACCTTAAAAGATTTCTGTAGAATTGTAATGGGAAACTTTTCAGTTGGTTCAGTAGTCAATAAAAGACGAAAATCAGGATGAACTTTTTCTTGATTATCAATTTCTTGTTCTAATTTGTCCAACCAATTTATCAGAAAATGACAGTTTTGAAAAATTAACCAATATCCTCTAGCCTTAGCAGTTCTTAAGAGTTGCAAAGCAGCCTAAAAAAAATTAAATAGAAAGTTATCATATATATAAAGATAGATTTTGATATTCACTTATAAATGTTCAAGATATATTTATTAGCTAATGAAGCCAATTAATGTTAAGTAGGGAAATAATAATAATGAAAAAATTTAACATTTACATACAAATAAGTATAGAGATAATTATAACCTAGAAAGATATTTAGATCATGTAAAATATTAAATACATTTTTCATGTATTACTAATAGTAATAATCTTAAATTAACAATAATTTTATATTTTATTTTCTTCACAAATATTTTAATTATATTTGAAATTGAATTTAATCTGATTATTTATAAAATTTTCTAAATAGCAGAGAGAAACCACTAATGTGAAATTAAAATATTTCATCAGCGATTATTCAAACTTCAGTTGAATCTTTAGTTGAGCCAGAAAAATTTCTATCATAGGCTCCAAAAATGAGTAAATTGAATGAGTGGATGAGTGAAATCNTATATTCAATTTTCAGAATCCCTTTTATAATACCTTCAGCTAATTTTCATTTATTTTTATGCTCAGATTTTTATTTATACAGTTTTTACTTTTAAGGATTTCTATACTTTCTTTGAATTTTCTGTTATATGTTTCTGTTTCTCTATGTAAAATTTTTATGTTATTCTGATCTATTGTTGTAAAACGATCATAAAAAGACAGAGTTGAGTCTATGATGTTTCAGATCTTCTACATATTCTTTTAGTCTTACTTTCAGTTTTTGCTTTGTTTCTCCTATGTAGAATTTGGTATTGTTTAAGATTTAAATTTCCAAAACTTTTAGCTGATCAAAATAATTAATGCATGCAATCATTTTAAAGGCACTGTACTTCAATGGGTAACTTTCTCCACATAATACTTTTATCTATGTTCCTCTTAGACCAACTCAAAATTTATATCATTTGTAATTTTCTAATTTTCATCTTTCTTTATCTAGATGGTTGTTTTTTTTTATTGTGCTATTACAATACCTTTAAATGTGGAGTCCTTTTAATTTTTTGATTTTACTTATTTTACAGTTAATTGTAAAAAACACTTTATAATTTACCATTGTAATTCTTTTATTAAATATACATGTTTTCTCTTTATCTTATCATTTTTAATTTTTATATATTATATATATATTTTAAATTTTACATCTTGGTCTGTTAGTTTTTAATAATTTGTATTTCATTGTTTTTTGCTTTATATTGTTTTTATGGTGTTAGTAATTCCATGTTATATAGCATTATTTAATGAGTATAAATAAATAAAATATCAAGACATAGTAAATATTATTTTAATTTTACAAATTTCATACCTTAAAAGATTTCTGTAGAATTGTAATGGGAAACTTTTCAGTTGGTTCAGTAGTCAATAAAAGACGAAAATCAGGATGAACTTTTTCTTGATTATCAATTTCTTGTTCTAATTTGTCCAACCAATTTATCAGAAAATGACAGTTTTGAAAAATTAACCAATATCCTCTAGCCTTAGCAGTTCTTAAGAGTTGCAAAGCAGCCTAAAAAAAATTAAATAGAAAGTTATCATATATATAAAGATAGATTTTGATATTCACTTATAAATGTTCAAGATATATTTATTAGCTAATGAAGCCAATTAATGTTAAGTAGGGAAATAATAATAATGAAAAAATTTAACATTTACATACAAATAAGTATAGAGATAATTATAACCTAGAAAGATATTTAGATCATGTAAAATATTAAATACATTTTTCATGTATTACTAATAGTAATAATCTTAAATTAACAATAATTTTATATTTTATTTTCTTCACAAATATTTTAATTATATTTGAAATTGAATTTAATCTGATTATTTATAAAATTTTCTAAATAGCAGAGAGAAACCACTAATGTGAAATTAAAATATTTCATCAGCGATTATTCAAACTTCAGTTGAATCTTTAGTTGAGCCAGAAAAATTTCTATCATAGGCTCCAAAAATGAGTAAATTGAATGAGTGGATGAGTGAAATCTTAGATTTTTATTAAGGCATAAATAATGAAAACTGAGGAAGTACTAGGTTTTAAATAATAAATCTAATTAGGTTTAATCCAGATTTACTATAAAAACAGACCAATATCAAATATTAAAACAATAAATTCTGAGGAACATTTAATATTTTAAAAGATAATTTCAGATGATTGAAAATAAGAGTGAAGGTGTTAATGCTCAGTTCCATGAGCGTTTATATTCAGTTAATAAAGGATTAAAACTGAGAAGAAAATTTATTTCCCATCTTTAATGTTTATTCTATTAAAATGGGAAAATAAACTGAAAGAATAGAGTAATTTGCAAATTGACTTAAAATTAAACAAAATTATTGTAGCATTAGAGCTATTTTTCAGCAAGAATGCTGTACCAGCAGATAGCATAAAAAATATTGGTAGCTTGTATGTCATACTGGCAGTTGTTCAGTGAAAAAAACACTGTTAAAAAATCATATACAGGAAATTCTCATTAGTTTAAAATTCATGGGACAAAATAATTACAATTTCAAATTATCACATTTTGAATTATCAGAGATTTGCATATTTCTGAACAATATGCCAAATGCCATGCAACTAATGTAATTTATTAAGCAAATGAAATATGGCTACATATACAGAACATTAATAATTAATATTAAATATATACTGTAAGGTCTCGTTTTATGCAGTGGATACGTTCTACAGAAAAGCGCATATAAAAAATTTGCATAAAAAAAGACTACTTGCCTTGAAAAAGTAGGGATATGTTCCGTAATTTTCTAAAATCGCATTAAACCAAAACAACGAGTTAAAATTAACTTAAAACCGCATAAAAAAGTTTGCAGAAATTAAAAGAAATAGGCTGCTTAATAAATTACTTCAAATGTCTGAAAGAAATTCATATAAAAGCTTAAAATAAACTTGTATTCAAACTTAATTCAGTTTATTTTNAGTTAAAATTAACTTAAAACCGCATAAAAAAGTTTGCAGAAATTAAAAGAAATAGGCTGCTTAATAAATTACTTCAAATGTCTGAAAGAAATTCATATAAAAGCTTAAAATAAACTTGTATTCAAACTTAATTCAGTTTATTTTATTGAAAAGTAATACAAGGGGAATACCCGAATTGCAAAAGCTCACTCTAAAAACAAATGACTGACATCTGGATGTGAAGAGTTAATTAAAACCCTTTTAGTTCCTCACCCAAGTTAACTTGGGCAGGATACATAGCGTTACATAAAACGCGATCCTTAAGGCCTGAAATTTTTTTTTGAATTTTTGGAATGTTTTTTGTCTCCAAATTTTTTACAAATATTTAAAAATATACAGCCAGCTAGTGTTCACCCTACTTTAAACCCTTGTCCTCCCGCGACGTCTATGAGAATGCCCCGGGAAATCCAACTCCAGCTGTGTTCAAGGTCATCCAGATGTGTAAACAAGTGACTCATCGGTGTTAAATTTCACAGAAGGGCGAGACAAAGGAAGTTAAACTATAAAGCTTTTTCTTCAAAATTAACGCATTTCTTTCGTTTTTTTTCAGTTTTAAGTATTTTTTATGTTTAATTACATTTATATCAAAAATTGCTAGGAACTAAAGCGATTAAGGTAGATCTAGCTGTCCATTACATCCATAAATGTTATATGTCAGCGGAACAAATGGAGTGAGCTTTGAGCGTTCCACGATTTTTGGAGACTGTCTATACACGGGCTTCCTAAATAAGCCTATAGGGGAGACCGGGGCAAGATCGGCATGTTAAGCTTTACTTAAATTTTGTGTAATAAATACTGCTGTAAACTGAAAAAAAAGCTTTGCATATTGTCTGTTGGAATGTTACCTTACTATAGAACTGGTTAAAATCAGTTTGGAAATAAAAATAATTAAAATAATTACAACTTTACAAGAAGAGAGAAATTGACGAAGTTGCCCCGGGTATAGGGGCAAGATCGGCAACTTCTCTCTTTTTGTAAAGTTGTAATTATTTTAATTATTTTTATTAAAGTTGCCCCTGGTATAGGGGCAACAGTAATGGGGCAAGATAGGCACGTATATAAAATTATGTTATTAACAATGTATAAGTTGGAATTCACTATTAAAACAAAGAAATACAAATCCAACACCCATTTAATATTATTACAACGAAATGCAAGTTCAAAGACATATATACATGAATAACAAATGCAAACATGTTTTCATTTATCATCTGTTTGATTTTTATCCTTTGCTTCTAATGTGGCTTTATGTTGCCGATCTTACCCCGCTAGTCATGATTTCGAAACATTAAGTACAACCCTGAGAACAGAATGCCAAGCCACGATCTGGCCACGTGAATAAGTTGAAGTTACATCCTTCTAACAGGAAAAGTAACTTTCGTTATCATGGAATTATAACAAAACCTGCCAATTCAATATAAATGGAAAAAAAATATTATATGGAATTGAACGAAAATGAAAATTTGCTTGATAATTCAACTACGCTTGTTGGAGAACAATAAAAACACTACACTCAACAAGCCACCAATAAAACTCAACTGCTTAACCTATAACCAAAGTCTCCTTTTAATTTGTTTTTAAAAAAAAGCGCTTGACAAACTTGCCCCGGTCTCCCCTATGTATATTTGTCCAAGAAATTTTTGGATGAAATACAAACCGCACAACTTCAAAATCGCATAAAAATAATCCGCATAAAAAGAGACCTTACAGTATATTATTAAATATTTATTAAATTATATTATTATTTAAATAATAATAATAATAAATGCCATATTGTTAGGAAATTCCTGAATAAAGACACTGACACTGACACACTTATTTAATTTTAGTTTTATTTTGGTTGCTATACCTTGACTCTGGCCCGGCATAGTACACAGCCACTGGTGTCAACCGAGTATAACCCACTAAACCCAACATAATAATAATATATACAGGCAAACAGCCTGTATCCAGTGAAAACTTCACAGGTTGCTAAATAGGTCTTATAAAAAGTAGAGCAGAATTCCTGAAATGTAGCCCAAATTATTTTTAAAGTGGCCCAAAAAGTAGTAAATCACCTAAATCTAGTAGCCTAGAGCCCTATAAATAACTGAGTTTGCTATTGTGAGTTTCCAGACAAGGTTCAAACTCGAGTAAACCGTGACATTCTTGCACGACACAAGATGTAAACAACGAGACTCGGAACTGTTCGAGTATGTGTCAAATTATCTGTCAAGGTCTTAGCAGAAGACAAACTCTAACACGAGCGCTCATAAATAGGTAGCTCATTGACTCACGAGTCTTTAAAATGTTGGCCGAGATAAACCTTTTCGAACAAAAAAAGGGAAATTTTTGATAGATGAAAGATGAAAATGATCGTTAAATTCTTAGACGTCAAAACATGGTAAACAATGGCCTGAGTTATGAGTGCAGGCATTATTGTTTTATAAACAGTCAGAGCAGAGTCAACAAAGAGTTATCAGATGGATACCTCGAATCAGACCTTTCCCGTGACCCGAAAAGGTTTTGCCTTGCACCTGGAGACAAAGGAGAGACCAATCAGGAAGCGAGGAATGGGACGAGAGACCAATCTGAAATGCGAATAGTGGGGAAAAACTATAAAAATTGGAACTTCAAGGTCGAAAGAAAGTCTCATCTGGATTAAGCCTATAGTTGTGCTTTATCTATTGTATTGTGCTACCGCCGATCACCTAGGACGCTGCAGCTTAACATCGAACATCTGCATCGTCCAGCGATCCTTCTCGTCAGCGGCGGCCTTATCCATTGCGAGGCTCTGGGCGGCAGATCTTTGCGAGGCCTTTGTCCTTTGTGCAAAGTATGTGAATTGAAATAGTAGGCACTTATTAATATTAATATATACTGTATTATAAATTAAATTTATTTTATTGTTATAGCTAATAGCCAAGGATAAAATAAAAAGTTTTAAATATCAACTTTTTTCTACTTGGTTGTTGCGCGAGGCCCCGGGCCATTGCCCTGCTCGCCACCCCCTAAGGCCGCCACTGCTTCTCGTCTCCCCGGACTATGACCAATCACCCGAACTCTCACTGTTCCATAGGAACACCGAGATTTTGGAATTGTCCAATATCGATGTAAGCATGAATTCGAACAAATAAATGGGTTTTCTCTTGTAAAACACTTGTTCTTCATTTGTCTCCTTCGCCACCACCCACATATGCAGTTTACCTTAGGCTCATTCTGACACGGGATTAATTGGATTCTCCTTTAACGTCGGCAAAACTTACACTACTCATAGCCCAATCTTGCAATCCCAAAAACCAGCTGTATTTTTTGAGATAAGAAAAAAGTGTAGTCCATGGGTAAGGTAAAACCCAAAAATATGTTACCACAAAGCAGAACCATGTTGACCAGATTATGGTTGTTCTGTGAGGCTCCAGAAATGTCCAAAAACAACACAAATCTAAACACCACTAAATTTGTTAATATTGTAAAATATAATTTTTATGTCCACAAAAAGGAATATTAAATATAATAGTGAAAAAACCTTTTCTCAGAAAATAGACAAAGGAAAACTATATAATGTAAGTCATAAGATCAACTATCTCTGGTTGGGATCAAATTAAATGTAATTTTGACTCATCCTGTGATCTGGGTTCAGATCTCACTACACTTAGTAACAAGTGATGACCAGTTAAAAAGTGGGGATGAGAAAAAATAACCAATGAAAGTGGTTGATCAGGGACCGAAGATGATAAAAACTGTGGTATCAAGGACTAGGAAAGCTTCTCTCTCCAAATTTCTCATGGTGCAAGATTTTATTTATTGGCATTCTCCACCTTATCCTGGACTCTATCTGGACTGACCTCACTTCCTCCAAGGACTGAACAACATTGCCCTGGGACAAAAGAGAAAACTGAAGGATCCTTCTCTCAGGACTCTTTCTCTTTTAAAAGAAGAATCAGAAGATTTATAGTCAGTCTTCACCTGCAGAGACACTAAGAGTATTATTGCTGTAAGCTTGTTTTTTGTGTGTTTAAAATAAATTAAGATGATTTTCTCTGTAACTGCAGAGTCTGGCTTCGTGTCTATTGCACTCACATTCCAAATCGGTACCTTTCTTCTGTTCTTACTTTAAGCACAACTCAGCAACTGACAGTTCTTTATCTATGGTTCCTCTATAGTATAAAGGCACTTCAATCTAAACAAATGAGTTAACATAAGCATATAACAATTTGGACAGAATTTTCACTTCATATTTTGAAGTAGTCTTATTTCAAACTAACCAAATTCCTTAACATGTAAATCTCTATATCTCAAGCCTGGACAAATAGTACAGTTATGAACTAATGAATTTCAAACTATCTGAGTTCAAATTAATGAGGATTTCCTATATTGATTTAATATGAATGTGTAGACTCAATAAAGATGCTGAAATGAAATGAAATTAATATGTGGCGACTAGTTGCCAACAAAAGAGTTCAGGTAGCACAATTGAATAGGAGTCCGTACTCTAGACGAGGAGTCGACAAAGGACGAAGGCACGTGTTCGAATCGGTCTTTTAAAACCTCCGAACTCCCTCTGGTGGCGATCGGACGAAGTGCGAAATTGGTCGCCACAAATAGTAATATTAAATTTTCAAATAAACACTTTTTTAAAATATAAATATTTATCTGGAAGTTTATCAAAGATATTTTACTTTAAACTGTGAGACATTCAGATTGAGTCTAAACGCCTCACCAAAATTTGTAAAAAATGTTTTATAAAAAGAAAATGGGAGAAAGGAATTTTTTTGTATGACAAACATAAATAATGTAAGTCCTAAGACTGACCATCTGCAATTGGAATTGGATTAAATGTCAAAGTTGACCTCTCCTATAATCTACGTTGAGATTGTGTTATGCCTAACAACATAGTTGTTCACTTAGGAATCAAGAATGGGGATTCAAAACCAGTTGGAATAGGTGATCAAGGAATCAAAATATGATAAAAACTGTCTCTCAACGTCACAAGGTTCTTCTCTTTCCAAAGTTTGAAGTTCCCTCTTTAACATTCTTTACAGATTCCTCTCTAAAATGTTCTGAGTGAAGGACTGTCACTTTTTATTCTCATATCCCTTTGCCTATCTCCATCTCTGATATGCAAATCACATCTGTCCCACCACCAGAAATGCTAATGACATTGCCCCAGTGCTGATGAGGCATTGAAGGACTGTTAACTGATGTAACTAGTGACCCTATTCTGAATCTAACTTGAATTGGAAGATTGGTAAGACATCTCTTATGCTGATACACAAAGAAAGCAGAATCTTTATAAGCAATTTCTCATGCTATTAAAACAGATTGCTGTGTAACCATTTACCTCAGTGTCCTCTCTATCCACATATGGAACTTCCAAACTTTTGGTTATCTGATTAAATAGATATTGGGCAGTGATAATAAATTGCCATAAGACTTCACAAAAGAATGAAATAAATTTCATTTTATATGGTCAATTTTACTTAATAGAATGCCAGTGATTAGGTTATCCTCTTCATAGTGAAAAATTTAATAAAAAGCAAAATACAGAAAAATTAATTTAATCATGAAATTAATTAATGACATATAATAAATTATCTAT
>NW_019384905.1:35892-80149 GCF_000671375.1 Centruroides sculpturatus
GTTTTGTTCGAATTTGTTCGAATTAAATTCGAACATAAAATTCGAATATTGGTTCGATTATAGAACGATTGTAAATGTTCCAGAAATGTTGAAAATAGTTCGTTTGACTAAAAGTAAAAATTCTCTAATTAGTCTGGAAACGGGGGATCTAATTCTTGCATTCTGTGAAAACGGGTAAGATTAGCTATAATGTAATTATCTTAATCCTCACTATCGTTACTTTTTGCCCAGCGAAGCGGGTCCTTGCAGCTAGTAACTAATATAATTGCTAAGTATTATACAAAGCAAAAATTTATTAAAATATGTAATGATTCATATTGTAACTTGGATCCCCTTTTACATCAGATCTGGTTATGCTACTGATGCTAGTATAAATTTATATTGGTTTCTATTGAAATACCAATAGAATCAAATAAATTATTATTAGTTTCTTGATAAACACAAACATAATAATTAGAATAAAGTCAGAAATGTCTGGTTTCTTACAATAAATTTATTAAAGTATACAATTTAAAACTTTTTATTTATTATGTAAATTTCATAAAAAGGTATTACAAATGAGAATAAAAAGTCATTTATAGATATCATCCAAAAGTTGTAAATGATATTATCATAATACATTAGCAAAATATCATACTTTATAGTACTGCATAACGCTGTTATATTAAATTTATTATATATATTTTTTCTTTTTATAATTATGTATTTCAATTAGATGTTTAAGTTAAATATCACACTTTTATCAATCCAGCAAAAGATTTTTAATACAGTAGAGCATTGTTTATCCGAATCAATTGGGGACTGGGGTTGTTCAGATAACTTATTTTTCAGATAACCGATTATGTATGAAAAAATATATTAACCTATCCCATCCTGAAATTT
The DNA here is from genome assembly GCF_000671375.1 of Centruroides sculpturatus. Lineage (NCBI taxonomy): Eukaryota > Metazoa > Arthropoda > Arachnida > Scorpiones > Buthidae > Centruroides > Centruroides sculpturatus. The sequence continues at coordinate 36,775 of NW_019384905.1, forward strand.
TTCTCCGTTGCGTTTGCTTTGCGTTGAATTTTTGTCAATGTTAAGCCTAACGTAAACTTTTTAAAATAATAATCGTGGCTATTGTATCGTTAAAAATTATTTCTTTATTTTGTACAAACAAAATAAATATATTGAAAAATATAAAAACAATAAAAAATTATACTTAGAAGTTAATTTAGTATCAAAAACGTAAAATATTTGAGTAGCCCAAGACATAGCCAAAGATTGCAGCGCCACAGCACTGGCAAAAATTTAAATTTGCCAACTGGAATTCTTTCGGATAACCGACTTTTGGATAAACGACGCTCTACTGTACTATAAAAACGTTTTTAATCATTTTAAATGATCTTCCTCAGTTACACCAAAATAGAACATTAAAAATCGAACATAAATAAAATTATGGAATAAATATAAAAATCAAACGGAAAAATGTGCATGCAGACTAAACATAAATAAAATAAAATAAATGATATAAATAAGGCCAAAGCAACGAAAGTGAATAAAATATAAGATATAAGATGAACCATTATTATAAGTATTGATTTTTATATTTATTCCATAATTTTATTTTATGTTCAATTTTCTATTTTGGTATAACTGAGAAAGATCATTTAAAATGATTGAAAACGTTTTTATGGTATTAAAAATCTTTTGCTGGATTGATAAAGGTGTGAATTTTAAATTATTCACTATCCAGTATATAGTTTATTTTATAAATCAGATGTTTGCTTTTGTAATTTTATTTGTCTTTATCTTTCTTATTTTTAATTGTTTTACAAATAGATAATATCTTGAATGAATAAGTTAATTCTTTCAGCACTATTAACAAGTCCAAAAGAGGATTCTTTAAATGGATTCTATCAGATCAATGACAGATTTGTTAATATTTATACTAATAATATAAAATAATAATGTCATATGTATAAAATAAAAGAAGTAAAAGGATTTCAGGATTAAATAAGTCAAAATAGCTTGTATCAAAAATATAATATCCAAAATTCAATCTTCCTTAAACTAACATTTTTTGTAAAATAAAAGTAATTTCTGGTAATTAATACTTTTTTATAAAGAATTTTAGTGATTGAACTTTACATCTTGCTTACTGATTCTTGAATATACATCAATACATCAACAAAAATGAATTAAAAATGAAATTATTATATAAACATTTGGAAATTTTAGTCTAAACAAGTGTTTTTCAACCAGGGTGCCACTGCGCCATGAATTGGGGTGTTGCAAAGTTTAGAGCCTTCAGGCATTTTCTTGGAAATTTACTTAAGTGTAGTTCAAGATAACTCATTGTCAGTTCTATTTTGCTATGAGATATCTAGTAAGCAAAGAAACTATGATTAATCGCATGTTAATGTAATGTTCTATGCTATGTGTACGCACGACTTGTCACGAGTTCGCCCAAACCACATTGCTTGGCCTTTATGCAGTGGCGGGGCAAGACCTAAATTTGATGTGGGCAAGGTACATTTCGCGAGGCCTTCTGGTGGCGCAAGAAGACGGATTTTATAAAATAGAAAGCAGTTGAAACTGTCAAATTTTGATTCCTACAAATGCAAACTATAGTCTTTAACTAACATTAAAAAAAAATTAAAGAAACAGAAATTTCCTGCTTTTAGCCTTACTGAACTCCTTAATAATAGTATTGTAATTCAAATCATAATTCAATAGTATCGTGCTTCAATAGATAAAACTGCCAAAGCTGAAAGTCTTTCCTGACCCATTGTATTTCTTAAATAATTTTTTTATTAGTTTTAATATTGAAAAGCTCCTTTCAGTGTAGGCAGTACTTACAGGTATTGTTAACAAAATTCGAACGGCAATGTAAATATTTGGGTAAATTTCTTTCAAGTTATTTTCTGTTATGTATTGGAGCAGCTGTTTCATATCTTTAATGAAGTTGGGTAAATTTGGGATCATTGTTTGTAATTCTTCATATAATTTGTAAGGTTGTAAGTCACTGCTCTCACTCACTCGCTGGACTGAATGAACTGAAATCTTGACAGTTTTTTAATATTTGCTCTTTTCGAATATTTTTTAACTTGCTTAGATCATAGAGAAAACCAAAATTTTCAAAATGTTGATTTAAAGACAAATCCTGAATCCATATTGCTTATTATAGAATCAATCATGGTGTTAAAAAAATCTGTTTCATACCTGCTTTTGGGAGACTGTATAGGTTGATCGCTGCCTTCATCATCGAACATCCTTTTCTTTTTGGCTACCCTTTCATTTTTAAAGTCTTTTGGCAGTTCATAACTGCTATTCTCAATAAACTGACGAGCGTCAGACAAGCATTTTTCGAATCCAGTTTGTCGATATTCTTTGATCCAGTCACAAAATGTACGCAAATGTTCAAGAGCATTGCTTAAATGGACTTGTAAAGATTGCCATAATTTGCTTATGATATTAACATGCGATAATATCTCATACCATATATGTAATGATATGATAAATTCTAAACTGAGCATTTCGTTTAAAACCGAATCACAATCACTGAGTGTGTCTGATTGTTCCGTTTGATTTTTTAAGCTTTCGATGCATTCGACATCAAATTACAATAATACCGCCTTCACTGCCTCGATTCTGCTTTCTCACCTTGTGTCTGATAAAGGCTTCAAAGTAAGCTTTAATTTGCCTTTGATTAATTCCCAGCGTTTGCTGGAACTTGAAAATAGCAAATAAATTTTCTGAATAAAACCAAAAAATGTTTTCGCTGTCACAGAAGAATTAGCTGCGTCTACCGCAGCAGATTATAGATATGACAACCGCAAAGTGTAAAAAATGTCCTAGGATTAATATTTAATATTCGAGTTTTAACTCCACTATTTACGGGATACTTTACTGCAATACTTTGATTGGCTTTATAGCCATTGAGGATCGTGAAAGTAACGTAAACAAACACAATGGGAAATCCCCAGCTCTGGCTGGCAAGGATTCCCTGCGATAGCAACCCAATGCCAGCAAATGTTGCTAGACAAATAGAAACAAATTTGGTATGTCAATATATCTATCGTTTTATGACGAGTAAAATTTTTTCGTTGAGTTTACAGCTTTTATGTAATGCATAAACCTTCGAAGCGCGAGGCCCCTCGGACAGTGAGGCCGTAGGCAGTGGCCCACGTTGCCCATGCCTTACGCCACTTCTGCCTTCATGTTCCCAGTCCCAGTACCAGGCCAACCACCAGAGAAGAACGACGTGGGCACTTGTGTCTTGTATATGCTTTAAAAAGCATTGCATTGTACTTTGAAAAGCGTGTGGTTTCAATCACAAAGTAGTTGCATATTACAGTATTTTCATAGTATTCAAAAGCAAGGATGACAAATAAACAATTTTTATCATTTTTTTAATTTAAATTTTTTAAATTGATATGAAAAAGATAAGAAAAAAATTAATGAAATATTTATTTTATATATGCATCAAAATAGTATAAAAAAAAGTAACAAAAATTGTTTATAAATAAAATGATAATATAAAATAATAATGTCATATGTATAAAATAAAAGNAAATTTTTTCGTTGAGTTTACAGCTTTTATGTAATGCATAAACCTTCGAAGCGCGAGGCCCCTCGGACAGTGAGGCCGTAGGCAGTGGCCCACGTTGCCCATGCCTTACGCCACTTCTGCCTTCATGTTCCCAGTCCCAGTACCAGGCCAACCACCAGAGAAGAACGACGTGGGCACTTGTGTCTTGTATATGCTTTAAAAAGCATTGCATTGTACTTTGAAAAGCGTGTGGTTTCAATCACAAAGTAGTTGCATATTACAGTATTTTCATAGTATTCAAAAGCAAGGATGACAAATAAACAATTTTTATCATTTTTTTAATTTAAATTTTTTAAATTGATATGAAAAAGATAAGAAAAAAATTAATGAAATATTTATTTTATATATGCATCAAAATAGTATAAAAAAAAGTAACAAAAATTGTTTATAAATAAAATGATAATATAAAATAATGATATATTTGATAATAAAACTATATTTAAAAAACAATAGCGAGACTATTATTTTATATGTAGGTATTTCGACAAAATTCAATGAACTTAAATTTTGATTTTGAACATGTAGGAACACTTTTGCATTGTGCGTAATATTCGTTTTCGCGAAAAATTCATCTGGCCCATTAGTCCCCTTATTAGCCCTCTTATTCAGATTCTAGATCCGCCGCTGGTCAAGGGTGTCACGATTTGTTATTTTCAATTAGGTGTGCCACTCAACGAAAAAGGTTGAAAAACACTGGTCTAAACTAACCATGCCTAAACTACAGCCTCCAGAGGCAGTAGTTTGGGCATGATTAGTTTAGACTATAATTTCAGACTTGTTGGATGTCATAAATATAATTTACAGAATAACATTTCTTATTTATTGTATTTTTGATAATTATATACTACAAATTTTTAATGTATAAAAATAATAATTGATCTAATACTTGTGTTTGTATTTTTGTTATATCTAAATCAAACTTATTTCATTCATATATTATTATATATTAAAAAAATAACTTACCACTTCTTGACCTTGCCCAAGTGATAAAAATTTTAATTTATGATCTTCAAATCCAATTTTTGCAGCAAAATTTAAGATTTCAAATAAAGGATCAGCTCCATGACTTATGATGAACAGCATTGGATTATTGGGAGTACTTAAATTATAAATTATCTCAAAAGGAATTGTGGATGGAAGAACATATTCATTTCCTAAGATATTTGAAATAAATTTCTTAACACCCAAACAAACACGATCAATACGAAAACAACGTAATACTAAAAGTTTCTGAAAATGATTCAAAGAATCTTCAAAATCTGGAATTGGTTGTTGTTCTGGTTGTTCACAATAAAACCACTGAAAAAAAAAATTGCATAATTTTAACATTCTGTAGATTTAGTTATCAATGTAGTTTCATATATTACTTTATTTTTCATATTTCATTAGTTACAAGATTAAATATAATTAAAAAAAAAAGCTGGGAATGTTGTTGCTAGACTTTTCCAGCATTCTTTATTTTTTTTTATCCCTAATAATTACTAACATTACCAATATCTTCAGAAGTGCATAAAATTACTAATATGCATGATTACTTGTAAAAAAGAATTTAACTATTTAAAAAATATTACCCTCCCTCACCTGTTCAAAATATCTGGTAAAATTTTACAATCCTACAACCTAGTTTATGTCATACTTCCATTCCTTGTACAAGATCTTGTTCATGAAAGTTATAAGTTGTTTTAAATTTGCACATAGATATGCTTGATTATACAGAGTTGGTTGTTTGCACATGTGTGTTGGTATAATTTGATTGCATTTTAATTTATTTTTCCATTGAGTTTGTACATTAAAACTGAAATTTTTATTCATGATTTTTTTTTAAAGTAAATTATGGTTATGAATATCTGTTGGCATATTTGCACAACTGTAGACCTTGTTTTGCAGTTGTATAGTGAATAAAAGGCATTAGGCTTGGATGAGAGGATTTCTTCAGATATAAAATATTCTGTGAAAATTGGTCTTTTGCCTTCTGGTAGTATTTGTGAGAAGTGTAATAGGAAGTGATCCTTGATGCTGCAAGTGGATCTGAAATATCCTTTTATCATTGTTGTAAGTTTACTTGCCTGTTTTACTTATTCATAGTTTAAGTTTGCCCACAAGCCACTATTAAGTTTGCCCACTCAAAGCTGGCACTACTTGATGTTATATAGTTTTAGGGAGCACACCCCCAATCTGCCACTGAAGTGCAAGTAATAGCAAGCACTGAAGCACATGACTACATGTGAAGCATTGGTCAAGACAAGTAATAGCAAGCCTTGACAATGTGGAGCATGGAGAATAGGAAATAGTACTAATGAATGGAAAAAACTGACCTTTGGAGGCAAATATCTTGTGAAGGGTCACATGTACAGGTATGGTTCCTTTTGACTTTTTTGCTTATACAGAGAGAATTCTAAAATTCTGGGGTGGGAAATCCCTCATTCAGAGTTCATGTCTTACTGTCATGTCATCTCAGCAAGAAAGCACAGAGTATACTCTCATTCATGTATGTTACCTTCTTTTTACTTCGTTCTCCTATGTAGATTGAAAGTGGTTTATGATGTAGGAGAGGTTGTAGGATTGTAAACTATAACCAAATATCTTTCAGTCACCTTGAAACATTGAGAAATGCAAAAAAAGTTGGGTTTTTTTTCTGTATGTATGGATCTTAATGTGTTTGGTGGTGGCATGATTTGTTTCACCCACTTTGAAGCTTAATAACTCCTGTGCCTTTTGTTGAAAATTTCTGAAATTTTGCAGGTTGGTTCATATATTAGGAAGAAATATATCTGGAAATTTTCAGGAAAATCAAATTATTGATTAGAAAGATATTAAGGTGGTGGGGCTACATCTTCCCAAACCAATGTTAATGTCTTCCCTTTTTTAATCCTGTATAAATTTTATGTTTTTCATTAAAAAACTTTTATTGTGTTTTCTAGAATTTGAGCCTGTTCTATGCAAGTTCATATATATAATAGGGTATTCCTGTATATTTAAACAAAAAAATAAACAAATTTACCTTTTTCCAATTTATTTCATTAATCATTATGCTCTGAAGAAGATTATTAAAAGTTTTAGGGAAAGTGTGCAAAAGACTTAAAATATCTTTCCAACTTTGATAAGGAAGCCAATCATGAGGACACTTTAAATCAAATCCTCTGGTAGAAATATTGCTATTTATAAAAAATTTCATTTCCTCTTCATTTATAACTTCTTCATTTTGTAAATATTTTAAAGCCATTTGAAAGGATAGCAGTAACTTATGCTTTTCAAAGATACCTTGAAAAAAGTTCATTAAATTTATTAAAATATGAAAAGATGAAAAACAGTCTGTAAAGTTATAAAGTGAAGACTTTGGAGATATAAAATACAATTTTCATATGAAAATCACATTTTCTCAGTATATTTTTGATTTTTTGGTAATCTTAGAAAATACATTTTGTTAATCTTAGCATATTTTAAATTTGAATCATTTTATAATAAAAGTTAGATTTAAAACAAAGGTCTTTCTAATTTGACATTACTATAAAATATTATTACATTTAATTGTGCTTATACAAATTTTTTTCATTTATTAAAAAAATTAAATACTGTACAATCTTACATTTTGTAGGTAATTTTTTATCTCACTAAAGGGAAAATCTCATTAGCCTAATTATCATAAATATACTGTAATTTTGTGTGAACAAACCACAGCAATGTATAACTTACAAGATATACTGCACAGAAAATTGCTAAAACAGAATTAAATTTGTATACATACATATACCACTATACAGTAGAGCATCAATTATCCGACTCAATTGGGGACTCAGGTTGGTCGGATAACTGAAAAAATCAGATAACCAAAAAAATACATTATTAATATAGTATATTAGTATATCCCATGTAATTAGTATATTGCTATTAACCAACTTCGCGTTGAATTTTCATCGATGTTACGCCTAACAAAAATTTTTTTTTAATAATAATCATTGCTATTGTATCGTTAAAAATTATTTTATTGCTCACAAAACAAACAATCATTCATAATTAGAAAATTAAGTCTTGTTTAAATAGTGGCTTCCCTTCAATGGTCGAACCGTGTTGCCAGCTAAAACACGCAAAAATTTAACAAAAATAATATTAAAGTAGTCAAGACATGGACAAATGTTGTAGTGCCACATCACTAGTGGACATTTGAAATTTGCTGACTAGAACGGTCGGTTAACCGATGTGACGGTTAATCGGGGATCGGATAATCAATGCTCTACTGTGTATATATTGTAACTTCAACATGGCCATTAAAAGCATGACACTTACTAGTATGTAGTCTAAAATGTACAATCTAAAATCAAAGAAGCAAAAACACTATAAATTTCAATAAAACTTTCTATTACTAACATTTTCAACTTTATCCAAAGGTTTTCTTTGAGATACTATCAAATGTTAGAACTATCCAAATAATACAGACAGATGGAACATAGTATACAAATTTGAAATAGGCTGTAAGAATGTTTCATGTAAGGCATTACAAGTCAATAACTTGAAAAATATAATTCAAATAAAAAAAAATTGTGTTTTTATTTAAATTTAAGCTAGCATTAGTAACTAGTGTGAGATTGGGGATAGAAGAAATTGAAAGCAAAAAAAAATTGTTAATTTCTATGATGGACCAATAAAAGGAACAAGTGAACAGAATAAACCAAGATACTCGTGGGAGTTGATCCATTGCTCTCGGGTGAAACAAGACAAAGGTAACAAACCAAAATGTAACAGAACAATAATTTAATTTGCTGGCAATTTTATCCCAAAGGAGGTACAGCATGTCAAGAGTTTTCTTGCGTAGTACATTAGAATCCTGACAATAATATTAAGAGACCTTCTTTGTTAGGGATTTACATGGTAGAGACAAAGAGTTTGAATTTGAATTATCACCACCTTTCCTTACAGATTTGAAATTTCATCAGAGATCTTCGTTCCACTATTTAAAGTACTCCCTTGCACCTTTGTTTTATAATCCACTATGCTTGTTTTCCACTTTCTCTCACTCAGATACTTGGTGACAACTTCCATGCTCAACTTCCACACTCTTCATACACTAACTCTAACTCTTAGAAGAGCCCCACTTTCCATCAACCCTTTTTCTTCCCTTTTTCCCCGGGGGCTTAACAACCACACCAGTCATTCCATTATGGCCAGGGGGAACCAAAAAACTTATTACGCCCTAGTTGAAGGAAAACTTGCAACTCAACAAGGGTGTTGGCAAAGTTATTTAAAAGAAGATGAGAAGTATTTTGTTCGTAGCATGTCCGCAGAAAATGATAAATTAGAATCGTAATCAAGCCACTGCCATCTATATCTACTGCTTTCTCGTAATGAGAGGCAAGGTCAGAATATAAAGAACCAGGATACCCTCATGTAGAAGAAACTTGATCCATAGTAATCATAATCTCCTTAATCGCATCTGCAAAAGCCGTCATTAGACACACTAGAATACATAATATTAGAATAATAAATTAATGTTTTATGATACCAACTCTCCTTCCTAAGTTTTTGTTCATCACAATAAATGTTCCTAACATCATTGTGTTTACTAATAAATAACTGCTACATCCCAACCTACATGCCAAACAGAAACCTCCCACTATTATTTATTTGTTTATATTTTTTATTCATTGCCATCATCTAAGGCAGTGTTTCTCAATGGGGACGATATCACCCCCATGTGGGCATTTTTGCATGTTGAGGTAGCAATTAGTAACAATTTATATTTTGGGGAGGCAAAAACAATTTTCTGGACAATATAGTAAAAAATTATATTAAGAATAATTAGATATTTTATTCGTTATATTGTACAATAATTAAACAAATAACATTATACTAATCACTAGTCTATTCAATGCAGTACGAATTTGGCGTTAGCCTTGGCCCTTGGCATCGGAATTTTGAAGTGAAGGAGGCGATACAACGTAACAGTTTTATTGAAGGGGGCGACGATTTGTTAGAGGTTGAGAAACACTGATCTAAGGTAATTATTCTAAATTTAAACAGAGATTTGTCAGTGGTATGTCCCACTTCTGTTCAGCAGAGCTGGATGTATCAGAATATTAGATTGAATCACTAACCTACTTTATTTTGTCTTCTTTGTTGTTTACACATTTTTTCTATAGGTCACTGCCTCTCATTGTAAATCTGTTTATATATTAAAAGCAAAATGTTCTATCCCAATTGAAACTGAAACCAACACTACAAAGAAATAGTGTGTAAGTAAGTGATATCATATCGCATATGGGGTCTACAATTCATGCCTCGAAAGGATCACCCGTTAACTTCCTCTGTGGACTCGGCATGAATTCAAGCAAAAGGTTAACAAAGAGAAAAGAAGGTCTTTATATAGAAATAGGAGACACAAAAAGACTTCAGTTTTGACTCAGACATGGAGTTGAAAAAACAGATGGCTATTCATTTGCTTCAGTAGCAACTGTTTGATTTTTAGAAGTTTGATTTTTGAATAATAACCTTTGGCTATATATAGAATACAGATTTAGTTTTATATTATTTTGAATAATTTTTATGTGTATATACATATAAAATTATATATATATTAATATATTGATATATAATATACATATTAAAATGTTCCATCACAGCCATACACAAATAATGTAAATTTAAAAACTGATTTCATTTTAATTAGTTTTGATTTCATTTTTGTTTTGGTTTCAATTTTGGTGTAAAGGCCAGAGTTTTAATTATATTATTATTTTTAGATTTTATAATTATTTTAATAATTATTAATTTATTATTATTTAATTAATTTTACTTGCATTTTTTTTGAACCCTTAATTATAATTTTTTAAATTAATTGCAACTCTTTTTTTTCTTTTAACACGTAACTATAGAAATTGATTTAGTGTTGTTTCACACAAAAGATAATCAAATTTACATTTATTTTAATTTCTTTTTAGTAATTTCATTAATTTTTGTTTTATAAATTTGTCTGTTTTTTAAAATTTGTTAAAAATTTTAATTTTAAATGATTTAACATTAATTCAATGATTGGGCTTCCTAGTATAAAATAAAATAAAAATAGAAATCATCATTAGACAACACGCACAATAAAATATAATATATATAACACAGAACATATAATGTTTATAAACCTTCATACAAAATGTAGTTTAAGTAAGCCCTCTCTTCTGAGAATAAGCACTCTTCATACAGATAATGGACCTTTTAATGCTCTCTGAGCAGAAAGAGGTCCAAATCCTTTACTACCAACTACCTTCAAAAAGAAAAAAATTGAACTGATAAGGATAAAAATTTACTATTTTCCAAAAACCTTTTTAAATGTCACAAAAATAAAATCTGGTCTTTCCTCCCCCCTAAGTGGGGCAGAAAATTTCAGATGAAACAACAGTTTTTTATATATTTGAATTCTCTAATAACAAATAAACTATTATTGAGAACATAAAAAAAATGATAATTTCAAAAGTATGAGCATATGCATTTAGTATTTTGAAAAATAATGACCAAATAATAGTGAAATCTGTTTCAATTAATTAGTTTATAAAAATTTGCATTATTGTTAGACCATTATCTTTAAAATGTACAGTACAAATACATAGCTCATAATTTTTGAAATTATCATTTTTTGAATAAATGTTATTAATAAGAGTTTATTATTTTTAAACACAGAATTCAAAAATATAAAAATATATTGGGATGGTTCCATTCAAAATTTCCCTGCCCGGCCAGAAAGGATGATATTAGCCAGGCTTTATTTTTATGTCATTAAAAAAAACCTCTCAAAAATATTACTTTTATTCTTATCAATTTCTTTATTAGAAGCATATTTTCTAAGTTATTGATTTGAAACACATTACATAAAACACCCTATTTATAGAATGTTACAATGCACTTAGAATAAAATACTTTAAATTTTGTAACTGTCAAAAATATAAATGGCTGCCACACTGCAAAATTTTTAAAATTAATTTAAATTAATTTTAAACAATATTATTATATATTTTAATAATAATTATAAATGCAAAATATACTTGAAAAAATTTTAAAATAATGGAGTTGATCCATTGCTNAATACTAAATAAAGCTGGAGTTGTGAATCAAAGGATTATAGACCCAAGTGCGGAGAAAAAGAGGCAAAGAACAAAAGATAAAGAAGTGAAAAAGGTTGAAAAATTACGGGTCCATATTTGCTTAACAGAAGATCTATTTAACGTTTCTCACTACTACATCTTTTGTCCTTTCTCATCTTTCCCTCCTTTTCCGAAATTTGGGTCTATAATCTTTTGAGTCACAACTCCAGCTTTATTTAGTAATCCTTCGGCATTCACACATCTCCAAGTATTTGAAAATATTTTCTTTCCACTCAAAAATAAAATATGAATAAAGGTTTACGGCTTTGTGAAACTTCTTTTTTGAGTTTATGCCATTGAAATAAATAAATAATAATAAATTAAAACATTTGTCGGTTTTATTTACACGTTTTTTGGGCCGCATTGGGAGTTGCTTTGGGCCGCATGCGGCCCGCGGGCCGCGGGTTGGACACCCCTGATATAAGGTTTGTTTGTTACAACAGAAATGGCCATTTAAATGCATCTATAGTGATTTTAAATTCAAATTCCATAAAAATCAGCCACCTTCTCATTTAAATGACATCTTATGTTTATTGGTTGTTGCTTAATTTATACTTTAAAATTTATATTCCAATTTTTATCTGTCTATTTATATTAATATTAATTTTGTTTTGTCTAGAATATACTTTTTATTTTAACCAATTATATATGAATAGCTAAAGTATTGTTGTAAGATCAGTATTGTTGTAAGATCAGTATTTTTAAATTATATTTTAAATAGTTTTAAGTTTTTTTTTAGTCCTTGTTTAAGCTCATTTTGTTGCTTAATTTATGGACATGTTACACACCTATGATTGAGTCAGAAGACCTTTATAATGTAGACATATTAATTATCTTTATTGATGCAAATGGAGCATATAAATTTAATTGTAGTGTCATATGTGTGGTATGCATTTCAAGGAAGATTAAATTTCACTCCCCTGTTCAGCTAATAATGACAGATATAAAATACTAAGGTATGTTAATGTGATAGTTTGTTATGTGATATGATGTTGCCCACAAAGAAAACGTACAAACAAAAGGAAAGGCACATGACAACTTCTAAGGTTACACAATCCTTTCTTTATTCACGACGACTTCTAAGGCACACGATAACTTCTAAAGTTACACAATCCTTTCTTTATTCATGACAAATGGGTTAGGTTCTAAAGAATTTCAACTGTTCTTGTAAAACTTTACAAAATTCGAGGTGCGTCACATCAGGATTTTTTTCTTTGTTGGGTTTTCATACAATTTAGGAATATAACTTTCTCATAGAATGTAACAATTTTCTTAGCCTAACTGAATACGTAAAATCTTACTTAACCCTTCGGTCTCCAGTTCAAAAACTGACCAACTCGTCAATCGTTTTTCACCCAGTCACCCTACTTCCTATTGTTCTCCTCCTGTTTGTGGAATGGCTAATACTACCTAAAGGCAATAACGGTCATCCCAGAAAGTTCCAGGAATGGATAGAAGAAAAAAATAGAGGAAATCACCGAAATAGGATAGAATTATGACTATATAAATATACAAGTTTTGTTATATATATATATATAACATATTTAAAATTTTTGTAAATTTTGTATATATTTTCTGTATTTTACTTTGTTAATCTCGCCCCTTTTGGAATGAGGTTAACAAAACCAATAAAATAAAAAGAGTTCGAGTGAGGACCCGAAAGTGAACGTTCGTGTTATTTTATAGTCTCCAATTTTCTTTGTCTTGTTCAACCTACACTCGACTTTATTTATATTTAAAAATATGATATATACCTATGCATCCAAATTCATAAACACTTGATGTAAGTTTATGAATAATATTTTTTAGTCTTTTTATTATATTGATATCAGGCACAGAATTTTTTAGTGCAGAAAGAAATACTCTTAAGTAAACTGATAAAGAAAAATGATACATATTATTTATCATAAACATATCATTTAATGCAAAAAAATATACAGCTCCTATTTTGGCAATGGGAGAATATGCACTACGACTCTGTTCAATTTCAGCTGTTGCGAATTCTGCAAGTGATAATTTTTCATTTATCTGTAAAATAAATAGTATATTATAATTATTTTTAAACATTGTTCCTTTTAAAAAACAAAATACTAACTGTAACTGAATTCTATACATAATATAACAGGAAGTATAAGACAAAACTTAAAATAGATTGATTTAAACAAAGAATACATAAATAACTTTTAACATATAAGGCAGGGGTGTCCAATGTGGCCCAGAGAAACAAAATTTCTCTGGGCCACATTGGAAGAAGTCAAAAAGTTTCGGGCCACAAGTATATATAATATATACTTGTGGCCCAATATATAAGTATATTTAAAAATTAACATGTCTAGATTATAATAATAAGTATTAAAACTTTATCAAGAAAAAAGGATATTTTAAAAAATTACTTCTACAGACACTTTCAATTTTTACTTAGAAATAGATAAATTCATTTATTATAAAAGAGACTAAAGAAAATTTATTTGAAAAACACAAATATTTGTTTTATTTGGGTCTCTAATTAATAAAAAGCGACGAAACACCATTTTAAAGTGCATTTTTATTCAATTAATATAATTATAAATAATATGTAGCCGAAAAAGTAGCCAAAGCGCCAAATGATATTTTTTACGTCAAGCAAAAAAAAAGTAGCCACATTTGGCGCAATGTAGCCAAATCTTGCAATGTTGGAAGAAATACTAAATAAAGCTGCAGTTGTGAATCAAAGGATTACAGACCCAAGTGCGGAGAAAAAGAGGCAAAGAACAAAAGATAAAGAAGTGAAAAAGGTTGAAAAATTACGGGTCCATATTTGCTTAACAGAAGATCTATTTAACGTTTCTCACTACTACATCTTTTGTCCTTTCTCATCTTTCCCTCCTTTTCCGAAATTTGGGTCTATAATCTTTTGAGTCACAACTCCAGCTTTATTTAGTAATCCTTCGGCATTCACACATCTCCAAGTATTTGAAAATATTTTCTTTCCACTCAAAAATAAAATATGAATAAAGGTTTACGGCTTTGTGAAACTTCTTTTTTGAGTTTATGCCATTGAAATAAATAAATAATAATAAATTAAAACATTTGTCGGTTTTATTTACACGTTTTTTGGGCCGCATTGGGAGTTGCTTTGGGCCGCATGCGGCCCGCGGGCCGCGGGTTGGACACCCCTGATATAAGGTTTGTTTGTTACAACAGAAATGGCCATTTAAATGCATCTATAGTGATTTTAAATTCAAATTCCATAAAAATCAGCCACCTTCTCATTTAAATGACATCTTATGTTTATTGGTTGTTGCTTAATTTATACTTTAAAATTTATATTCCAATTTTTATCTGTCTATTTATATTAATATTAATTTTGTTTTGTCTAGAATATACTTTTTATTTTAACCAATTATATATGAATAGCTAAAGTATTGTTGTAAGATCAGTATTGTTGTAAGATCAGTATTTTTAAATTATATTTTAAATAGTTTTAAGTTTTTTTTTAGTCCTTGTTTAAGCTCATTTTGTTGCTTAATTTATGGACATGTTACACACCTATGATTGAGTCAGAAGACCTTTATAATGTAGACATATTAATTATCTTTATTGATGCAAATGGAGCATATAAATTTAATTGTAGTGTCATATGTGTGGTATGCATTTCAAGGAAGATTAAATTTCACTCCCCTGTTCAGCTAATAATGACAGATATAAAATACTAAGGTATGTTAATGTGATAGTTTGTTATGTGATATGATGTTGCCCACAAAGAAAACGTACAAACAAAAGGAAAGGCACATGACAACTTCTAAGGTTACACAATCCTTTCTTTATTCACGACGACTTCTAAGGCACACGATAACTTCTAAAGTTACACAATCCTTTCTTTATTCATGACAAATGGGTTAGGTTCTAAAGAATTTCAACTGTTCTTGTAAAACTTTACAAAATTCGAGGTGCGTCACATCAGGATTTTTTTCTTTGTTGGGTTTTCATACAATTTAGGAATATAACTTTCTCATAGAATGTAACAATTTTCTTAGCCTAACTGAATACGTAAAATCTTACTTAACCCTTCGGTCTCCAGTTCAAAAACTGACCAACTCGTCAATCGTTTTTCACCCAGTCACCCTACTTCCTATTGTTCTCCTCCTGTTTGTGGAATGGCTAATACTACCTAAAGGCAATAACGGTCATCCCAGAAAGTTCCAGGAATGGATAGAAGAAAAAAATAGAGGAAATCACCGAAATAGGATAGAATTATGACTATATAAATATACAAGTTTTGTTATATATATATATATAACATATTTAAAATTTTTGTAAATTTTGTATATATTTTCTGTATTTTACTTTGTTAATCTCGCCCCTTTTGGAATGAGGTTAACAAAACCAATAAAATAAAAAGAGTTCGAGTGAGGACCCGAAAGTGAACGTTCGTGTTATTTTATAGTCTCCAATTTTCTTTGTCTTGTTCAACCTACACTCGACCTTACAACTACGACTGCAAAATAATATGACATATATATATATATAGCCTATAGCCAACAGCCACACTAATACATGTAAAAATTGCAATATAATAATATTTCATAAAACAATAATATATACTTTAACTAGAATACTTCCAATATTTTAAAATCAATCTGACAATACTATAAAGCAATTACAAAAGACTGCCTGCCACTTGGATAATTACATATTCGTACAGTAAGTACAGTACATATGGAATATAGTGATCTCTGAAGTTGACAAAACATTAAAATATCACATGCAAAGTTTAAAAAATTATTAAAAGTTTATAATATTAAAACTTTGGATTTTGTATTTTTATTAATAATAATTTTCATTCATTTTAAGGCCTTTGTTATCATTAAGGACATTCACAAAATGCTTTTAGTGTATTAAAAAAATGCTTTTGTAACATCCAAATTATGCTTTAATATGCTTTTTCCTAGCAAGAATAAACAATTTTCTAAATACTTGGAAAATGATACTTTTTTAATCAAGCATTAATTGAAAGGTATAGTGAAGCAGTAGAATTAAAAGTAATTTTAACTGCTTCATGGAGAAAAGTATTTTTTAGTCATGCTGTCTTTTGTTTCATATACTTTGCTGAAGAGAGATGTTGAACAGCAGATTTTTTCTCATAAGATATCATTTGAAGACAATAGTCACTATAAACATCCTGACTCTACAGTAAGGAAATTTATGCAACTGCATTTTTGCATAAATACTTATGTTCAGTATCACATTTGTCTGATTTCCAATCTCTAACCAGTTGTAAGTACTATAAATCACAAAAACTAAATCTATCAGTGACTCCATCTGCTTACAGTTTAATCTTGTTGTTAACCATTTATTAAATTCTCTTTTTTTATCTTGTAAAGTGTATGTAAAATATGTAGTATAATTATTCATTTTTTATGATAAATGATTTTTTTCTGTTGTTTATTGTAAATGTAAGATAAATTATATTAATTTTAATACATAAATGAAAAAAGTAAGATAATTAGCAACTATGTCAATAAGCAGCACCACATTTGTTTGACTTTCACACTGGATTCATATACGAATGCTAGAATGCCATTTGACTGCTAAATATGCTGTTGAATGCTTTAAATGCTTTATTGCTTTTTAATGCTCTCATATTATCCAAATTCTTTTTAATGCCTGGTCCAACTACTGAAATGCCTTCTAAAGGTATCTAGATATCAGAAAATAAATGTTTCATTAGACCTTTCACAGGTAATAAAAGCATTTTTAACCAAAAATGTTTTTATTGTTTATAATACTTTTTATTGTCCTTAATTTAATTATCATTAATCCTTTTTTCTTCAGGAATTTTAATTATTTTGAGATATGCATATAATTTCCTTTTTAATGTTTCTGGAACTGTTTTTATTATTCTCAATGACTCCCTGTTAATGTGACTATTAGATTGAAAGCAATGTTTAGCCATTACTGATGATTGAAAATTATTTTTAATTTTGTAAGTATACTCATTAAATCTAACTTTTAACTTTCTTTTGGTTTCTCCTACATAATTTTTTATACATGAACAATCAAATTTATGTATTACATTATCTTNATATTTGATTTAGTGAGAAAATAATTGTTCAACATACAAAAATTTAGTCCACTTTACTTTTAAATATTATTGATAAAAAAGAATTCTAAGTTTATAACTTTATACATTTTAAAATTATAGTTTTTATGCCAAGTTAGCTGTGAGATTCGTCTCCTAACGTGTCCTGTTTACACTCCTCCTGGGTGCCTCTTCGTGTTTCTACATCCTGCTTAAATAATTTAGGATCCAAAGGTCTTCAGCCGGTCCTCAATTCATTTTAACATAAGCTGTTTTAATTTATATACATTACACGTTAAAATATTTGTTTAGATTTCTATATTAAAAAAAAAAAATGAAATTTCTCTTTTAATTCTTTAAAACAATCCACTCTGGAAAACTAGTTTATAAGTCTTATTCAGACTATAAGTAATTTGATTTGATGTTGGTGTTTTTACTTTCTATTTCATTTAACAATTTTTTAAAATTTTTTTCTAATGGAAAACATTTCATAAGTAAGTATTAATTATATCAGATATTTATTTTCTTTGATCTTTTTGATATGTTCTATATATTTCTAGAAGTCAAATTGTTCTCTGTTCATGTAATCATTAAGTTTCTACAGAAGCTTTTTATCTATTATGTATGAAATTCCAAGGGTGATCACATCAGATAACAGTATATCATTGACATCTCCGTTAATTCTAACAGTTTCATGAATTCACAACAGCACTTTTTCACCCTTCTAATGGTTTAGCTGAGAGGAAGGTGAAATTTGTCAAGCACAGTCTTAAAAGATAAAGGGAGGAGACATGAATTTCAATCTTATAAAATTCCTGATTATTCAGTATATAATCCCTTTGCTGTTAACAGAGACAAACCCTGCAAAAATGCTAATGCAGCAAAAGAGAACAAGTCTGGACAATTCTCATTCTGATTCACTTCTTGACAGTAATCAAGCACTACAAATACTGACTCATTCAAAAGAATCTTTCAAGAAGGTGATCCAATCTGTGTGAACGTATTCTGCTAAATTGTAGATTCCGGCTGACATTAAAGAAGTTAGAAGGAGTGCTACTTATTCATGATGAAAACATGGTCAAATTCCTTGTAGATCAAGTAAGACAATGCCAGATGTGCATGTGGATTGCATCAGATGGACAAAGTGGAGACAAAGCAGCATTTCAACCTATACAGACATGTGACTATACAATTCTATTGGTTCTTGACTAATGGAAGAATTGTGTAGTATTGTGTAGTCACACGTTTTGGGTTGTGATCAATTATCAAGTTTTTAATCACAAACCAAGCTTTCCATTAGACTGTTGCAACAAGCCAACAGTACATAGCAGAATATGACTGTTGACACTATAAATGTTATAATGGCAAAGAAACATTGTTAATAGATGCAAGTGAAACAGAATGCTGTGGACTACATTCCAACATTTAATATTACAAATATAAATAATTTTACTGAAAAATCTTTGATTAGATAACAGCAAATTAAACTAATATCTTAAAAGTTTAGAACACTTAGCACCATACTGATAAATAAATAATCAAATCACTGTTTAATACATAAACATATAGAACATGTTGACCAGAATTCTTGTCATTCTAATCTATAAAGTAAGCTGTTCTAAATTGAAGATGTCAGATATTCAATTAAAAGCGTTGATATCTAATTAAGCATTGGTTTGATTTATTTCTTAAATTTTAATTTATTTAATATTATACACATTTGGACTATAGGCAGATAAGTTGCTAACTGTTAATAGATTTTATAATATATAAAAAATTAATTAAATTAACTTTTACTAATCTGAAAAAAATTGATAATAAATGGAGCTTGATCCACAGTTTTGTGGTCTTGTGTGGTTTTGTGGTACAAAAATTACAAAGATTTGTAATTTTTGTAAAATTCCACAAATCTCAGAACCATCAGCCTTACTATTTTACAAAGATTTGTAATCTTTGTAAAATAGTAAGGCTGATGGTTCTGAGATTTGTGGAATTTTTTCCTTTTGTGGAATTTGTGGAATTTCATCAGCCTTACTATTTTACAAAGATTACAAATCTTTGTAAAATAGTAAGGCTGATGATGGTTTTAGCACACAGCATTGCAGGACCTTCTCTGCATTGCTGTGTGACAAAGGAAATAGATATTCAGTATGGTAAGAAAAAGACAGAAATAGGAAATAAATAACCAGAAAAATTATTGTCATTAATAATTGTAGCGAAAGTCAATAAACTGACTGATAACAACTGTCATAAGTACATTTTACTATAACAAAATAAATTATTAACAAAGCAAAACATCATACAAAGGCATATAACAGGAGGCATTCATCATGCAAATCAAGATTTGTGACAAATCAAGATGGCACACATCATAAATCTAGGTGTAGATTTATGATATATCCTGTAAAATATTTGACTTTTTTTAAATTGTGATGTTAAAAAGTATAAAGCTATTGCCATACTCTTGACAGTGTTTATGGCAATAGCTTTATAAAAATGTCATATGCAGAGATAATATAAATTTTGTTTATTAAAGATATTTAATATAAGCATTATTCAATATCAATAAAGAATTTTTTGTTTTTTATACTGTCAGTGTTTTTATTGAAAATCAATGTTTTTCTATCAACATCCCTGCTATTCTAAAGGTTGGCAAGTATGTTATATATTTACTGTATATAGTAATTCGAGATTAATAATTAGTGTTTTTTATTTTACTAATACAGTGGTACCTCGGTATACGTCTGCTTTAGAATATGTCCAATTCAGAATACGTCCTGTTTGGACGAAACAAATTTTGCTCGGTATACGACTTTTGTTCGATATACGACTTAATTCAATTATGCGCGCCATCTATGAACAACTAGCACTATTGGTGTACTAGACCAGACTAGACGTTCGTGGTCCACTGTTTATAACTTTGTTAAATTTCTTCTGATTTTAATTTGTAAGTAAAATTTTATTATTTTTATTAATCATGAATTGCAAAAACGCAAGTGAAAAGCAACAGAAAACTAAAAAAAAAATGACTAGAATCACAATGGAACTGAAAAAAAAGATTGTTGAGGAATATGAAGGTGTTATTGTGTGTGGTCGAGATTTATCTGTTGCATACCGTATTCCGAGAACGACGATATCGACAATCATGAAAAATAAAGACATTATTAAATCTGGTTACGTTACGAAAGGAATTAAATCAATTTCTAAACAGAGATCAAAGACATTAGATCATGTCGAGAAATTGCTTTTGCTTTGGATAACTGAAAAACAGTGTGCTGGCGACATCGTACCAGAAACAATTATTTGCAAGAAAGCTAAAAAGATACATGCTGATCTCATGAAAAATCAAGCATGAACTAGCCAAGAAAGCGAGGTGTTTAAAGCCAACCATTTTTTTTCATGAGAACAGATTAATCATTTTTACATTACTTCTTATAGGAAAGGTTGGGTTGGTATACGTCCTATTCGGTATAAGTCCAAACATTAGGAACGGATTGAGGTCGTATACTGAGGTTCCACTGTATTTGTTTATTAAATTTATGAACATCTGAAAAACAAAATGAAAAAAAAAAATTAAATAAACTGTTTAAAATTTAAAATCATTAATAATGATGATAATTTTAAAAGACAGAAACATATTTCTTGACTCCAAATTTACAAATTATTAAATAATTTAATTAGTATCAATACTGTATGTGAGATAAGCTGGAGGTACAAACTGGAGTAATGCTTAATCAGCACAAAATCGCAAGATTCGATCTCTAAATTTACAAGGAGGGCTTTAAAGAAAATAAGGATATAGACTGTGAAGTCCAAATCCACGTCAGGATGTTAACACCAGATAGTCAATTACACGGGCTATCACGAAATGCTTCTACTCATTTAAAATAGGAACTGCATTTTAATTTGTGAAAAAGAATCTTTTTGATTCAGTCAAGAATGAAGCCATGTTTTTAAAATAACAATGAATATTTAATAAATCAAGTAGAATAAAAATAGAGATTACAAGTAAGATAAACTACTAAATTCGCTGAGAGAGAGAGATTACACTTCTGTTCAAAATCATACTACCTCACTAATTTTTGAGTTCTTCTGTCCTCATTAATTTCAATAAAAAGTTCTTTTGATTTCTCTTGTTCTCGTCAGGTTTTTCTTTCTCTTCTTATGTTATTTGAAGGAGGCACTTTGATAAATGGTCTTTTCATCAGGAATCAGTGAATTAGAACTTTATGAGTCTTGGGCGTTGGTTTTAGGGAGTGGACATGGAATACGTCTTTCCTCTCATAGAAGTTGTGTCGTACTCCTCGAACAATACCAAAGAATCCTCTTTTTCGAGGTTTTCCTCCAATGGTAATATTGTATTCTTCCCACGTGAGCAGGATGAGTGGGGATTTAGAGAGGAGTGACTGTTAGTTGTGTGACTCAAAATTTGGAAGATAAGGGAAAAACGAAAGTTTGTTTTAAAATCCTTTGTTTGTTTTTCCTTTTCAATGGAACTTCCGTTGAAAGGGAAGTAAGTTTTACCAGTTTCCTTCGTTTTTAAAATTAAACTTTTTCCATTACAATCAGAAATATTATTTCTAAAAATTATTGATTTGATATGTTTTCAATTAATAAAGGGGGGTATTCAAAATCTCACACACAGAATGTTGTATGAGGCATAAAAAATAACAAGAATAACTTCCACTATGTTAAGAATATAAACAAGTATCATTAATAATTTTAAAATTTACCTCTACAGCTTTAATTTTGGTATTTTCAAGTGTTTCAATAAGATCTTCATTATCCAACACATTGCCTGTCAATGTAGCTAATTCTCTTAATAATGAATCTTCTAATTCTTTCAAATTTCTTTTATTAATATTTGTATCATCAATTAATCGTTCTCTTCGTTCTTCTAATTCTTTTTTCTCTATACCAATGATAATACTTAAGAGCTGATTTTCTAATCCCTAAAGGTAAAATTAAAATCATTTAAAAAAATAACAACGACTACAACCTTTACTTTATCTAGCAATAGAATTTTTAACAAAAAGCATTTTTGAATCACTTAACAATTCATCTTTAGATTCAAAATGTATGGAGTAGACATCACATGCAGACATTCCAATAAATTTAAAAATAAGTGCTAACATTCAATTAACCAAAAATTCTTAAAAACAATAAATATAACTAATAGATAATAAATTAAAAATAAATATGAAATAATATACATAAGAATGAAGTATAACAATAACAGCCAAAACTATTAGTGTTTTAACAAGAATTTCCATGCATTCCATGCTGCATCTTATCATTAAAATACTAATGTTGTTATCCTCCTCCGACCTCTCACCCATTAAAATGGATGTTTGTTTTTATTTGTTTAATATTTTTCTGTTCATTTTATCGAGTTCAAACCAGGAATCCTTTATAGTGGAGTTTTCACTTTTCATCGTCAGGCATATGGCAACATTGTTCACTATTTAAAAAACACTAAGGGTCAAAGGTTGATGTTGAATTCATAAATGGCCTTTTTATAATACAAATATTGTAATTTTAAAATAAATTGATTAAAAAATACATTTTTTTAATTCTCGGGTCTGAGGAGGATAATTATATTTCATTCTATGTCTATTATTTTGTATTTACTTTATTTAGATTTAATTTATTTTGTTGTACTGTATCATTTATTAAAATCATCTTAAATAATTTTCCTGACTTCATTACAAAAATTGAAATTTAACTTCATTATAAAATATAAAAAATACCATATTTATTAGAATACAAGGCACACATTTTTACCAGTTTTGGCACTAAAAATGCCATGCATCTTACATTCAGAGAATGCTTTCAACAATCTATTTTTAAAGTTGTTGCATTATTGGGCTGAAATTTGGAAAAACTGTAGACTTATAAATTCCCACTGTTGTCCTTCCTTAATCTTGAGAACAGAGTTAGCTAGATGAAAGATAAGACCAGATATGGAAAGCTTAGGGGCAGGAAGTCCTGATTAACTATATACGAACTAATGATGCAAACCAGAAGTCACATTATTTCAATTCAAATATTTGACCCTGAAAGGTGTTAGATAGATGACCAGCACAACTCAATTGCTAAAGGAAAATTATAATGTACAGGGACAAGACACTACTAATTTGAAGTTGGAGAGCATATATTTTAAATTAAATAAATTAAAAAATATGATTAAAAATTGTAGCCCTGCATTGTGACAATGTCACAATAAAATAATTGCTCATTTATAAGTAATTTTGCCCTCTGTTAGTTCAAATATTCTACTTGCACAAAGAAACACTAGGTGGCAAAGCCTTTGACTTTGGCATTTACAATATAACATGGATCATAGAAGATATTGGAAGTTTGTTTCACATAAGCAAATCAGATTTTTGTCTGGTGTTCAGAAGAGTTATGATATAAAATTTAAACTTTTTGTCATGAAATATGTGCTGTTTTTAAATTTTTTGTTATAAAAATAGGACTAAAAAAGAGATATACTTTATATTCAAGGAAATATTTTTTCCTAAAAATGGGTTCCAAAAATGTTGTTTCCTTTGTTTGGTGTCTCTTTGTTCATATGAGGATTAACTATTTACTAATTACAGTATGTTTTTTGCTTGGATTGTGAGATAAAGTAAGAGAACAAACAAAAAGTGGTCCAGACAGGGTAGAAAAGGAGTGGATAGAAGAGTGTTTTCCTGAAAAAAATAGTGTCACGTGACTGGAGATAATTTGTATTTTGTATTAAAAATGAACTAAGAGTAGGAAGAGGACATAGTCCAAATTTATCTGGCCTAATGTTTTCCTATTTTATGAAAAAAGATGCAAAAATGAATATAAATCCTAAACCCAACATACCTAGATAGATGATGGAATTTTGTATATCAAGTGAAAGGAGCTCATGAGGCCAACTGATGTGTAGGTCATCAATTGACTTTTTGTACAAAATGTAAGGACAAAAATCACAAAAGTACTTTTTTGTATTGAAAGATTAATAACCAATCACCCTCTTCTAGGTCTGTTTTTCATTTAGTCACACAAACTTTCTTCCTTCATTTCTTTTGCAATATTTTATGGTGTTGCACATTATACATTATATTAGTATTTTTAGTTGAGAATTATATCAGTTACTCATACCATATTTTCATGGAATGACCAGCATGCTGCATAAAAACAGGGGAGACCAGCATGCTGATTAAACTGTGACTAAAATATAAAATTAATCACATGTAACAAAACTAGTTGTTAATTAAATGTTAAAGAAAACATTCTTCCAAGTACAATAAAATAATAACATCGTGATTTGACTGACTTAAAATCAGGAAGAGCACTTTCATTTACAAGACAATAAAACAATTAATGACTTATTGACTGACATTAGTAGTAGTATTAGTAGTAGTAGTAATTAATCAGTGTGGGTTACTCTGACCATCTACCCTGACCTTAAAAATAATACCTTCCTCTCAAATTTCATACAATGCTGATGTTAATTGGTAAAATCTGAGATAATTTACAATGAATTTCTTAAATATAATAGGTTTATTTTTGCATTTTTTAATAAAATACATATAAAAAAGGATGTATAACCTCACTTAAACTGGCATGCTGGCTTTTACCTTACAGAAATATCTGATTTCACGGTCTACTCAGATAGACCAGTATGCCAGTCATTTCGTGAGTGTGGTACATTTTAAAATTTATATTTAAGAAAAACTGAATTTATAGATGTCTAGCTAATTGTGTTTGGAAAGGTGTTGTCAATTTGTTATAATAATTTTTTAGTAAGAACTGTTTTAATATATTGACACACATGCACTTGATTTTATGCTTGTGTAATGATATTTGTTTATTCTGTCAAATAAAGTTATTGTGTTTTATTATATATATATAGTTATTGATTATGATGATACCTCACACACTAGATACTCAAAACTAGACTAACATTTAAAGTACATACAATTATTTCTAGTCATCAGAATGAAATTTCTAGCAATGGAAGGAGCAATGAGTTTAAAGCTTCTATGAATGACAATTATTGATTGTATCTTGTCATTTCAGAGAACTTTAACAGTTATCATTATGTAGATAGAGGATAATTATTGGAATTATTATCATCTTACAAGATATAAATTCTTCAAGTGGTCATGTCTTATAATATCAATTTAGCATAGACTAAATGAATAACATGTACAGAAAATGAATAAGAATGAACTAAAGATAAAGTATGCATATATATTGCATTTTGTGGTTTCAGGAAAACTCTTGATGACAAATGAATATTTCTGCTATTTCTGCAGTGCAAAAAAGGATTTTTTAAGTCTTTCTAAAGACACTTTGTGACTTAGACAAAAGAAAACTGTGACAAATTTGTAATTATAATTTAAAATTAGCATAAAGCCCATTGCATTGCATAACTCACACATGCTTTTAAATTGCCTTTTAAACACAGATAACCACATAACACAGACAACAGTATTTTAGAATTATATACATGCATACCGTGGTTTAAAAGTAAATATTTTTCGAACATAAAATTAGAAATAGTATTTAGTAATAGTATTTAATAGTACTTATTTCATTAATAAACTATTACAAAATAAAAACTCACTTTTGTTGTAAGAGTAAAATTTATTATAGTTGCTTTTGTAAATATAGCAGAAAAATATGCTGGATTTGAAATTTTTGTTGTAATATACATATGAAAATTTGAATCATAATCTAATTCTCTATCTTCAAAGATAAAAAAATATTTTCCATCTTTATCTAAAAACAAACATAAAAGTTAAAATTTAGCATAAAATAATGTAGATTGCAAGCTTAGAATTTAATAGTATATATAACCATCACTAATTTTGGTATAATTTCAAATTTTTCAGGTTGCTACTACTATTCAGTGGCAATATTTTAGTATTAACAATGACTATTAGTATATGTTGTAAATGATAAATATCAACTCTTTACTCCTTTCATCATAATTTCCCCAGCTGTCAGGAGTTGCACTACAGTGTTAATTAAACAAGTAGAGTACAGTCGACTCCCCTATAACACTGTTGATAAATCTGTTTTATATGAATTCCATGTTGTACGAGTCACTTAGATTTTACAAATACGTGAGCCATTCACAGTCCGGCACACATTTGTAAAATCTAAGTGACTCGTACAACATGGAATTCATATAAAACGGAATTATCAGCAGTGTTATAGGGGGGTCGACTGTATTGGCTTCAATATATCAACATTTTAAAGTTTAAAATATATCAATATCTCTGTTGTAAAAATTTATCTTTTTGATATATCAATTATTGGCACAGCCCTACTAAGCATTTTCGTACTCTAGCATTTTTTCCCCCTCAATTTAAGGAAGGAGGTTAAGGAAATAACCTGTATCTAAGGTTATTTTATTGATGACAAATGAATATTTCTGCTATTTCTGCAGTACAAAAAAGGATTTTTTAAGTCTTATCATTAAAAAATCCTTTTTTTAATGATAAGACTTAAAACTTAAAATGACAAAAAAATCATTTTTTTAAGTTTATTAATTGTCGGGTATCAATTTGTACTGTAATCCACTAGTAACAATGGACATCGGGTTACGCTAGGAACGATAAGTTGTATTAATGGAAACCAACATGCGATGATCATCACTGTAAATATTCTTTTTTTAGACTAAGTATCACTGTAATTCCTAGTAATAAGTATATTAGAGTTATGGGGTGTTAAGAACCTAGTGCATGTTACTCTAATGCTAACTTAAGGAAGATTAGATCTGTGTGCTATACATTAACTTCTGTATCATAAAGTGGTTATTTTGAATTGCCTATTGTATGATTTTTTTTTTCTTTTGTGCAGCCCTTAGTATCCTTATCCAACACTAAGTCTGAATCTCAGTGATCCACAGACACTACAAAACATTTACAAAAGATACCATGTATGATACATCCTTATTAAAGTTACATTAAATATAATGGTGACACAAAAACTTTCAACTAATATATTAATTTATTTTTAATTCATATTAATTGATACTCAAATTATTAAGTGTTTGTCGTTTCAAAATCCAAAATATTCATTCAAAACAATTCATAATTATTTTTATATATCTGTATAATAAATATTTAATTGAATTTTACATTAACAATTACTAATTTATATAATTAATTTATAATTACATTTTATATTTGTTTCTAATAAACTGAATAAAATGGAATCAGTATACTCATCCACATTATGAAATAATGTAGGATGTCCATGATGAAGTGCTAATTTTAATTGTTGAAAACAGTTTGAATCTTTGAGGGATAAGATCTAAAAATAAAAATTATATACCAAATAAATTAAATATTCAATATTAATATCTTAATTACAAAATATCTTTCAAATATTTTTTTATATTATTTTAAAAAATGTAATGTAAATTTTAACAAAACAAAATAACTATTGATTTATAATTAGGAAGAAAATAATAATTTAATGTTTTTATCTTAATATTAAAAAGATGGTGATGAAAAATCATTACATAAAAATTTTTAATAACTTCTGAAGAATAATTAGAAAGTAATTCATAAATTTTACTTACTTTTAAATTATTGTTTTCTTCCTTCTTTTTTATCCAATTCAAGGCTTGCAGTTGTGGATCAATACAAACAGGAATATGAAGAGCTGATGTAGTCAGAATGCCATTCTGTATAGAAAATTCATCAGGTGGAAGGCCTTCAGATATCCATCTATACAATATTTAAACAATATATAATGCAATAAACATTTATTAATATCACTATTTCTTATATTTGTAAAATTATTCTACAATCTGAAATTCAAAATTTTTCAAATTCTTGTCATGATAATTTTTAAAAATCAATATTTAAGCATATTGCATTCAGTAGATATATTGGATTTAAGTTATTAAAAATATTAATTGCAAATCAAATATTGTCAAAATATGATAATACATGCCATACTTTAAGAATTAAAAGTAGAATATTTTAGAATATTTATTTCATATTAATTCTTCAGTGGATGTGGCATCACAAACAGGTTGTGTGTTGTAAATCCTGCTACTAGTCAAACAATTATTATTTCAACCTTTTTTGTTAGCACACCAATGGACAGGGAAAGTTAACATGCTTATGTTTTTGAAGGCATGAGGTTGGACAGAGTGGTGTATAACCACTAGTTTAGCTTTGAAATCCCCAGCACTATTACCACAGAATAGTAGAGACATTTGAAGCCTGGCATCTTGGCCTCCTCTTTAGCTACATAAGATGTGTCAGGCATATGTTTCCAATAAAGGACTGCCTCATCTACATTAAAAATTTGGCATAGTAAATATCCATCTTTATGCTCCAATTTATGAAATTCTTCAGGGTAAAGATGAGCAGCCTCGGTATCTGCTGTAACTGCTTCACCTGAAACAATTTTGCTTCCTAAATTATACTTTGCAATAAATTTCTGAACCCAACCATGGCTACTTTGAAAAACATATTTGTCCTTATCATCAACATCACTGTATTCAACTAAGCTCTTATATATTGCCTTAGCATGATTTTGGAGACATTTTGTTGACACAGGAAGCTTCTTTTTGTAAGTCCACAAATACATTCCCTTTTCCATGGGTTGAATGAGCTCATCTTTATGTAACCTGATAATATGACTGACTGACTTGGGTGAAGCTTCAGTGAAATCTGTCATCAGTTCTTCATGCACTTTGTAAATAGAATGAATGATTCATTCATTTGTACCATAATCAAGGCCCACAGCATCAAAGCTTCCACCATCATATATTTTCTTTATCATATCTACCTTTTCTTGTAGAGAATACACCCATTTGAAATGTTTGTTAGGATCACCTTCATATTTTTCTTGTTCATTAGTATGATACCAATGTTGAAGGGTCTGAAAATACAGTATGTATCACTATGTGTAAAAAATACCCAAGTCTTGCAGCACAACAATATAAACATAAGTGATAGACAGTGCATTACTGGGAAGCTGAGCATAATGGGTTCTCGCTATGCTGCCATCACTGTTGCTATCACAGCTGTTTGCTGACCCATGATAACACTGATCAGTGATAAACAATGCCATGATAAACAAGGATAGATGTATTAATAAAAGTCTGAATTCACTATCTGACTGAGAGGAACAAATTTCTAATACACAATCCTCTTATGGTAAAAGAATGATCAACATGCTCTTTGTTGCACTCCTTACTTACCTTGTCTTCTTGGACATTATTGTCTCACCAATGATTTAATTGCCATAAGCCTCCCAAAGCATTTCAAATGGCAAAATTCCAAAATTTAATATTTGCTCTTTGCTCAATTTTCAAATTCATTCTCAAATTGCAAGGCAACACTAACACAATATTGTAAAATTGCATGTAGTAAGTGTAAGTGTACCATTTTAAAAAACTCAACACTTGGCAGACTGATGCTCAAATGCTTAAGGCAGTAATCCTTGATAACAAAATGACTATTTTCTTTTTGATTACACCACATATGCTTTTAACTCATTAAATAAAATAATTGAATATTCCATAGATTAAATAATTTCTCAAAATGATGCAACTCAGCAATCAATCAAATAATATATTATATTTTTTTTATAAGAATACAATGAATAAAAATATAGTATTAAATGAAATTATTTGTATTTAATAATGTTACAATAATTGTTAGTTAAAAATTAACAAAGTACCTGCTTATAATAAATTCATCAACAAACAGTTCTTCTATTTTAAAATGTTCTTTAAGTTTTATGTTACTTATCAATATATTATTTTTCCAATCTTCATAGATCATAATGTGACGAAATTCCAAAGTAAAGGGACCAGAATAAATTAAAAATGCTGAGCCTAGTATACATTCACCTATCAAAAATTCATTTTTCATTTCTAATTCTTCAAGTTCTTTTTTCCATCTACAAAAAAATAAGCAAATTCATATCAAATTTTAATTAATATAATACAATTATTTCAATTATTTATAATTCATTTTATTTAAACAAGATCATCAAAGACATACAGAATGTATCTGACATACAATGCTATATCTTCATGAAATTTAGGTAATATGGCATTCTTGTGCTTTCTGACCACTAGTTCACTCAGAGTACCTGATATTGGGCTACCCATAGATACACCCCTCATTTGGTAAGTGACATCTTCATATTCGAAGAAGGAAGAGTGCACCATCAAAAGACAAACAGAATGTATAAAACATATTCTACTAGAAATAATTAAAAAGACTGAACAATCTAATAGACAACAGAAAAATTTTCCATTGAGTTAAAACAATAAACTCAATACTTGACATACCAGCAATTTTGACACATTCAGTTTCTACTCCTTTGATTAAAGCATTGTTTCCTAATCTGTGTGCCACAACATATAAGGTGAGAAGGATAGTGTGTATAATCTAAAACTAAGAATATTGTTTTCATGAAAAAATATTAAAATATGGTAATGTAAAAATTTTCTGTTTAGTTTGAAGATGCTATTTGAAGATTCCTTTCTTATTCTATATCTCTTCTTTCTTTTTTGTTTCTGGCAGATGTATGAAAGAGGTAGCTCATGGGCTGAGTCTGAAATGGAAGTTCTTATCTGCATATTAAAGGGGAAGAAGCAAAAATCAAGAACAGAAAGAAATATGTGCAGAAAAGTTAAAATTTTATGTATGCCAGCAACAAATTAAACTAGCCTAGAAATCCAATCTCATCAAATGTATATCAATGCAAAGCTTTTCAGAAAAATATGAGCAAAACAGAAAAAGATCTCATCATCCAAATTACATAAGTGCGTCTAATAAAATATAACACAGTATAAGGCTCAAAACTACTTTATTTTCTCAAGGATCTATTTCTGCTATACTTTTTTAAATTTTATCTATCCTATCAATTCATCTTTTTCTTTCTTTAGTTTGTAAGTCAGTTTTAATTGGTTTGTAGTGTAAGGTTGCCGACTTTTAGGGGCAATAAGTTAATTGTGCATCAGGAAAACCTAGGGGTGAATCGTATGTGGGTGGTGGCGGCAGAGGCAAAGATGACAAGTGTCTTACAAAACCATTTATTTTATTCATAAAATTAACTTACATAATAATGACACAGAAAATTCGATCTAGATCGTTTTTCGCTGGGGAGCTCCCAATGTCGGTGGACAGGTGAAGGCTGGCTGATGTCTGAAGTTGCATCTCCCGGGTCTTTGATAAGAGGAGTGTCCATTGCACTGGAGGTGACTCTAATGGGTGATGCTGCAGATGGACGGATATCTTGGGTCACTGGTGGAAATACTTGTCTGGAGGAGAACCGCTCTTGACCTTGAGACTCTGGGGTTTTATAGTATTTTCCCTTGAATCTCACCCTTTTGATTTGCCCTCTCCCCTACCCTGATTGATCACTCTTTTGTCTCTAGGCGAAACCCATGACCAATCAGGGTGGGAAAGATCCGAGAGGTGTCGATGGAGCTTTTGAAATCTGCGCTCATATTTTACTCCGTTATGGCCCTTGGCCCTGACGTTTTTGAACCTAAAATGATCTACCAGATGTTCTTGCAACCATTTACCCCCCTGACAGATTTGGGCTTACACGACTTCACACATGTCCTTTTGGTCATTAACCCCCCCTTTTTCTCGATTGTTCAGACCTGACACTTGTTTGCAGGCATCTTGACAAAGCTCTCTCTCTCTGTTGGCACTCCCCTCTGTCATTTATCATCATGTCGCATTTGTTTTACAATAAGTAAGAAAGTTTTCTTCCTGTCTGGGTTTTGTCACCAACATGTGTTCCTGACCCAATTTGACCTCTAAAACTCTGCCATTTATGAATTTTATAATTAGTCATACTTTTGATTCAATTTTTGGAAGACTTCACAGGGCTCCCTGCCCTTTTAAAATGGTGCTCCAAAGTTAGCAACATTTTACCTAACAGCTCAGATCAAACTAACAGCTCAGGCTGTTAGTTTGACCTTCGCCTTTGCGGAATCCTCATTTTCCGTCTCACTGACGGGACCACGTTTGTTTTTCCAATTAACTTCTCTGTTCCCATTCGCGACAGATCAGCTTTCATATTGACTGTTAAACAGACCAATTAATATAAAAGAAAAGGTTTAATGATGGATATATATATATCCATCATTAAACCTTATCCATATTTATATATACAGTAAAACCTCGATTATCCAGACCTCCATTATCCGGATTTTCGATTATCCGGATTGTTCAAAATAACAAAAATTTTACGAATTTGCTGATTTGTACTTGGCAATTACGACACTGTTTATGTACGTGATGGAATGCATAACTTTTTTTGTTTCAACAATGTCTCACCCAGCACAGTGGTCGTAAACTCTTAAATATATTTTACATAGTAATAAAAATATAACTTGACATACGTATTTATAAATAATTTATATGACCAAGGGTGGCGTAAGGCATGGATGATGTGGGCCACCGCCTATGCCTTGCGGTCCGAATGGTCTCGCGCCTCAAAGGTTTATGCATTACTTAAAAGCCGCGAATGCAACGAAAAAATTTTACTCGTCATAAAACGATAAATAGTTTGTCAAATTTTTATTCATAAAAATGCAGTTTCAACTGCTTTTTATTTTATAAAATCCATCTTCTTGTGCCACCAGAGGGCCTTTTAAACAATAGGTAGTCTGTTAGCGTTGGTCAGTAGTAGTCCAAATTCAATACAAATGTTTGTTTCTTGAAAATTTGATCACAATTTAAATACAGTATTTACTTTTAATATTATCGATATGTCATTGAAAAGAAAACGTGTTGTATTATCATTAAAAGACAAATTAAAGTATTTGTTTCGATTATCCGGATTTTTCCTTATCCAGACTACCTTCATCCCCAATTAGTCCGGATAATCGAGGTTCTACTGTATATATATATATATAAATACAGATAACAATATAACTTGAATACAAAAAGTACAATAAATTTGAATACAATATATGAAAAAAATTGGATGAGAAATACAAAATGCATATATAAAGTTTTCTTTTCCCTAGTGTTGAGGGTGCCAGCTCCTTGCCCTCCTCGCTACTTTGAACATTTTTTCCTGCTCCTGCAGGATTCTTTGCATTTGCTCCAACATTGCCTGGCCTCGCCCCATACCTCATCGGGGTTGCAGGGAGAAGGCTTCACTGGTCCCTGGTCTTGGAGGTTGAAGTCCCTCCGTTCCTCCACACTCCTGTCTGGGTTGAAGTGGCGTTCCTCCCTCTTGGAGGTAGTTGGCCCTCTCCACTGAGGAAGCCATTGCCTCTTCAACCTTTCCCCATAAGTGCAGGTCTACTCTCCTGGTGGGG
This sequence comes from Centruroides sculpturatus, assembly GCF_000671375.1. Classification (NCBI taxonomy): domain Eukaryota; kingdom Metazoa; phylum Arthropoda; class Arachnida; order Scorpiones; family Buthidae; genus Centruroides; species Centruroides sculpturatus. Next base: position 70,824 of record NW_019384905.1, read on the forward strand.
AAGATATCTCTGGATACTCCAGTCTGGGGTTTCTAGCAATCCGCCAAAGGCTTGCACAATGATGGGGTCTATCTCAAATTTTTGATCTTCCAGCCACCAGGGAAGCTCTGTCACCCCATCAAGGTCGCCTTCATCTGACCTCCAGGTTGTCTCCACCATGGTCTTGTCTGTCAAATATAAAGGAAAAAAGGGGTTAAATGATTAGAAGCACGATATCATTAAATGCCAAGTTCTACCCTCTTTTTCTTTGGAAGAGCAAGTTTCCATTCACTATGCCTCCCGAATATATATGTGGAGTTGAGTTTTGAGGAGGGGAACCTCGTTTATTGCCAAATTGGGGCTTTCAGACTTCCATGTCCAGTTTGGGCTCCTCAGCAGCCTCTCAGTTTCTCGTGAGGAAAACGATTGCTACTATGGTTAAAACAAGATTTTCAAGCATTTGCTCTAATATTTTTATATTTAAAGTCATACAATCTCTCATTCGAATAATAAATTTTAAATCACTGGTTACGCTTTGGGGAATGGATTCCCACTGTATTATTTTGCCTCTCTGGTGAACTTCAAGCGACCTGATTCTCTATGGCTTCCCACATTTTGAACAATGATATAAAGAGGAGAATTTTCTAGTTACAATTTTTGTGATAACTCAGGATGTATTTTCTTCATAATTTGAAGTTTAGACTATTTACAAAAAGTCAAAAATAACTTTTGAGTCCATCTTTATACCTTATACACTACCACAGAAGTAACAGTCTTAAAAAAAAAATTGCTTTGAAGAACTCTTCTTAAACACAGGTAAAGAGGGATTACACTGTGGTAAAAGGGATACACTGTGGTAGTGTATAAGGGATAAAGATGGACTCAAAAGTTATTTTTGACTTTTTGTAAATAGTCTAAACTTCAAATTATGAGGAGAATTTTCGTTGATAGTTTCTGTCTTAATAATCTGAATAATGAAATCTCTTTGGTAGCAGTGGAGACAATATATCCACGTGAAAGGTTGGGCCACATCTAATCCTATGATGGACATCCGGACAGTGTCATGATTCAAGTGATGGATGTATGAATGGTTTTTGGTCAAATGCAGAATCACTTGTTGATACACACCCTCCCATGTGCAGATCTCATCCAAGGAAGGGCAAGAGCATGTTCAAAAGGAGCAATACCGTTCATGAGCCTTTCTGTCTTTAAGAAGTCGCTTCTCTGGACATCCGTTGTCTCTATAGGCACATGGCAAAGCTACAATTTCAGCTAGTTTCTCTAAAGTTAGGTTTTGATAATTTCTTAGTTCTCCCAGGCAGACAGGGCATTGCCAGACTTGCATCTTACAGCGGGAACAGACCGCAAGCCCCGCTGGACATTGGAAGGTAGGGAGTGTCATGTAGTCATAACAGACCGGGCACTCAAACAAGGCCATCAAGGCGAGATCTGGAAGGGATTCTCCAGTCGGAGCCTATTCTGGTGTTGTCTCGGTTTGGTCTTCTTCCATATTTTCGTCTCTATACAAAAGGAAAAGAAAGTTTGGTCAAGTCTCGGTTCTCTAACTAAAGGATTAGTATAAAATGCTACTGCTTTAGGAGATCTAATTTCCTTGCGCCATTTTATAATCGGCTCATTTGTGTGGGAATCGTTTCAAATCTGACGGGAAGTGTTACAGCTTCTCCCTGTTTAGGTATGGTTAAATGCTTTCACTTGTCCTCTCTTTCCTCAGGAATGTTGGGAAGTGGTCTAGCTTCCCTTTCACATTATCGGTATCATTTTGGTCATCTCCGCTACGTCGGGTTCCATTCGCTCTACCCATTGGAAAGAGGGATAAGGACTCGTTGATCTTCATCTTCCCAGGCAGTGTAGCTGCCTGCAGCATCTCCAAACCATCAGAAGTGTATTATTATAACAACAAGGGCTATAAGGCTTAAATTCCACATAGAGAATGGTTAGTTTAACATGCCTGGCGTCAATGAAGGAATATCCATTTTACTTATTTGATCTCTTGATCTATATCTCGTAACATTCAATTCAAAAATTCCAGTGACCAGTCATATTCTCTGGGCTGGAGGATGCCTGGAGTGATATTTCCTTGGATGTATTCCTGCAAAATTTTCATTTCTGTAAAATTGAGAATGATCGATATTGCAGGTATCATGTAATGATTTCAAAGCGCAATTTTAAAGGAAGTTCACAATTGGAAGTGTGCCGTGAGTCATACACTGGGTACTTGGCCAGCACAAGTCACTGGCAATTTAAAGATTCCTGTGTTGTTTAGCTTAATCATCTTGACCAGTGAACATTGTAGGTCTCTTTCTAGATTGCATTCAATAACCAAATTTAAAGATGATGGAGTGGAATATATCCAAGTTCCTTCCTCGTCGATGCGACAGAACATTGGTTTCGGGTAAACTGACACTCTTCTTTTACAGAGTTTGTTTGCTGTTGGCTCATCTGCCATGAATAAAGGATATTCACACGATTGATATGGAAGTCTCCAAATGATGACCTCCAGCACGCAGATTGTGGTCAGTCCAGACCTACATTTTTGTAAGTCATGGGCTTCCAGTAACATGTAAAGTTGTTGATTCCTTGATAAAGCGATGTATGGATATTTGGTCTGGTAATGAGCAAATGTTTTGGAAATGGGGAAATATGTGGGGAATTCCACCACTTCATACAGGTCAAAATATCCTTCAGGCATAATTAAAAGAAACTTTGCAAAAATTCTCAGTGTTGATGGAAGTGCCACTGCTGTGGTGGTTATCTATTGATAGTACTTAAAGACGTTGTCTTTGTGTAGAGCAGGGGTCGGCAACCTTTTGAGTCAGAAGAGCCAAAAATTACAATTTACAAAATTTCAAAGTTTTTAAAGAGCCACAAAATTTTTACATAACTTTGAGAAGATAATTCGCTTCTAACTCTTTTACTCGAAACAACAAACTATACGTCATAGCCAAAGCACTGGTGAAGACGCCAAATTGTCTTGCGTCGAAAGCGAATTAAACCTCATAGAAACATCCAACGACAGCGTCATTCGAAAGCTTCCGACAGACTGACGACAGTGACAACGCGTGTCACGGGAGAGAGGTGAGGTGAAAAGCGAGTACAAATGGCTGAGAGATAGAATCGATGCCTAATCCTCATTAATCGATTCAGAACGATTTTTAAATGTTTTCGTTTTTGATAAAATAAATAATATTTGCTTATGGAACTAAAGAGCCGCAGCTTCACATCCAAAGAGCCGCTTGTGGCTCGCGAGCCGCAGGTTGCTGACCCCTGGTTTAGAGTCTCGATCAGCAAGATCCCACTAGGTAAGTGTTTGTTTACTTCCATTAGCGTTTCTAACAACTGTGACCTTGGCAGGAAATATGAGTTAAGTCTGTCATTTTCTAGCATCTCAACTGCCTGTCTTAAATTCGTGATGCCAATTCAGAATTCCATGACGGCATTTTCTGCGTATCAAAGTGCTGTACTTAGGATGAATGTATAACTGAACACCTGGAGTTGTTTATCTAAATAGTCCTGTCATCGAATCATCATGTCGATATACTTCCAGTTGTCCTTGACCACTTGTAGGGTTTGGTTCATGACGGTTGTTTAAGTCTCTAAAACGTGTACAAATTTTTGTTGATTTTGGGATAAGTTTTCTATATGACTATTCATTGTTTCGACTTCCTCTGATGTAGCCATTCTAAAGAGAAATTTTAAGATTTTTCCTCCAACGTCGATTATCCTCGTTTTGTTTGAGAGGGATTTCCTATAGTTACAATGGATTTTAATTCTTTATACTCTGCCTCGAAATCAGCGAGGGATCATTGTAGGTTTGTCAGTTCTGCATCAGCTAAAGTCCACAAAGGTTGCATGGGGTCATCTTGCCTCTGTTTTCTCCTCTTAACAATGGGAGTCAAGGAGGTCAGGTGACAATGCAAACCATGAAGGTAGTTGTCGTACTCTTCGAATGATATTTCTATAACCATAGTCCACTGACTTGTGGTCATAAGGAAGTTTCCTTGGTGCAAAAATATGATATCTTTGGTCAAGGTAGGTACAATCATCAATACCTCGTTTACAACGCAACTTAGCAATATGAACAAATAGATTGTTATGAATTTTCCCATCGTTATCTAACAAAAAGGGAATTTACATTACTACTAGTTTTGATTTTGTGACAATTGATTTAGATGTGCATGCGTATTTACAATGGACCTTGCTCCATTTGAAAGATGATACCCCCTTTCACAAAAAAGAGAAACTACCATTTGCAATCAGCGAATAATCCAGTTGGAGTAGGGTGTGGCAGCTATGGGAGACCCTCATTCTGCTGAGCGGTCTCGGTGACCTTCAGGTCCTGCAATGCTCCCACATTTGGTTGTACAATTTCCGAAGATTTGGGAAGGACCCAGGGATACTCACTTACTGGTCCTTGACTTCGGAGAGCATAGTTATGTGTAGATTGCGACGGGGTCATGGGTTATTCAATTTCTGTGTCTCCGGTGGTGTTTGTGGTATCTAATTGTCTTTGCTGCAGTGACTCTAAAATAATTTCATCCCAGGGGTCAATCTGTTCTGTCTGAGGTTGCTCCTCCATTAGGAGTGAATCTGTGTTTTTTGCACCTGGGCTTCCTTCTCCTGCATCAGGTGGTACAAATTCCAACCTAGTGATTGCAGGTTTCAACCTATTAGCATGTGTATGCAATTTCTTCCCAGATTGGATTATTGGACTATAAAATATATGGGGCTCGTTTCCACAATTATTCTATAGGAACCGTACCATCATGGGGCCAATTTTTGTTTCACTCCCACAGGTATAGCTACCTCATTATTAACAAAAACGCTTCCCCAATTGAAAATTTGCATGGCTTATGCTTATGTTGATGATAGGTGTGAGGGGCTAGCCAGGGATACGGAGGAGTTAAGACTCTTCTACCACTTATTCAGCAGCTATTCGTTTGACTAGACCTTGAATTGTCTAAAAGAATGGCTTTTCTATCAAAGAAATCGAGTGCAGAGGGACTTACAGTTTGAGGTAAAACAAAAGCGGAATTAAATGATCGCATAATCACCCTTTTCCTTATCAGGATTCCCGACACCAGTTAATCAGTTTTATTACACGCGGATTAACACGCATTATCACTAACTTGTGAGTATGAGGAACGTAGATAAATTGAATAGGAATAAGTATGAATAGCTAACATTAACCAGACCATATTTATAAAGTAAACCAAAACATTTAATGAATCAAAATATTAAAAATATACAAAGGAATGGATACAAATCGTACTTAAACCTAAATCTAAATAACTAACTTAAATCTAATCTTATATTAAGCCTGACACATGAGAGAGAGTTCACATTGATCTAACGGTTATCATATTACCTTCTCAGTTCTTTCAATATTTCATTGAATGAGAATCTTCTATATTTATGACTATTATTCTTCTTATATTTTCTGTGGCACTTTCCTTTATGGATAACTTTTCTTATGACGATCTTGTCGTATAACTGAATCTATACTTCATATGGAGGACTCTGTAGTATGACAAATTCATATGACAGACTTTCTTCGTGTGGCAATACCTCTTTCGATGGGCTGCTCCAAATGGCGGAAAAATGTCCCTTTTATATCTGCCCTATCTGACGGCCCAGTAGTGTGTGCAAAAGCTTGATTCATCTCATGAGTTGGCCGTGGAAAGGAAATCAACTTCCTTTCTAAAATCGAAAGTTTCTTTTGACATCCGTTTTTGTAAAATTCGTTGAAGTTTAAAATATTATTTTCTATTAATTTATAAATCTTTTTCTCTCCTTGTTTATTTCTCCCAAAATGACTTTCCTTCTAAATCTAGATCCTCACATAGGTATACCTATCATACACAGCTTTTTCTGCATGTTCCTGGGCTAATTTGTGAGCTGAGGCCATCCTCACTCTCAATTCACTGATGTAATTTTCACTTAGGTCACATCAAGATCAATTAGGTTCAATAACAATGTCAAAGGGGTAAATTGAATCTAACTAACCTAACCTAATATCAAATTTTAAGAACAAATGTATATAATTATAAAAAATACTGTATTATTGACAGTAAAATATTATACTCACACAAAATAAAAATGGATTCAATGTAATTTTTGACATTGCTTTCCTTTTATAATATTGTCAATATCTGTGTTTATAGTACTAGTCTTAATTCTAAGAATGTTAGTTAAATGGGAATCCCTCAACCTATTAATTTTAGCAGTTTTGATTGTTTTCATGCACGAAAAGAATTGTTCACAACAATATGTACTACCGCACATGCATAACAGTTTTCTAGATAAAAACAATTTGTTAGCACCAATTACGTCATTATGACATCAAAGTGTATCCAGTGAAACAAGAATAATTTTTACGACATACTTTACCAAAATAAATAAAAATGTACCTAAAAAATTTAGGGTGCAGTGGGCCACAAAAATATTAAGTGGGCTGCAGCACGGGTTGGACATCCCTGCTCTAGCATGACTACACCAGTGTTTACATAAGCAACAACTTATTATCTTACCTTTCTTCTTCAGAACCAAGACCAGTAATTAATTGACCTGCTGATTTTAAACATTCTACCATAGCAGTAGTTTCAGATTGTAAATTATATTTTTGAGAAATAGCATCATCAAATTTTTTATTTGAGTCTTTTAGTTCTTCTTCTAATAATTTTATTTCCTTCCTTAATTTACATAAATTATCTGTTGCATAATTGTAATCTTCTTCTAATTGATTAACCTGTATATTAAAATTACAGAACTCAACATTAATCTTTATTAAATGTCTATTACTACATTCTATTCATTTTGACTATTTATTTGTTTTTGTTCAGAAAATAAATAGTCAAAATCATCAGAAAGTTTGACAATATCAATATGAAAAAATAATTTTTTAGAATAACTGTAAATTATTTAATTTTTTATACCTTGTTCTTTTTTGGTTTTATTTCTTTAAATATAGCATAATAATCCATCAAAGCTAGAATATAATTGAATAATTTACTTCCAGCTTTGCTGATTTGTTTTATTTGTTCAGTATTAATTCCAGGTTCAAGAGACTGAAATGAAATCATCTTTATTAAAAAATTCCATATTGCATATTATGATTTTATTTAATAAAAATTTATGTAAATTAACATTAAAATGAATAAAAAATCTAAATATTATCTGTTTAATGTGAACTTATGTAATAAATCTAGATATTTATAAAAATTTATTATTAAAAATCAAGTTACATATACATCTGATTAAAATGTTGTTTTAATATAGCAATAAATAAACTATAAATGATTTTAGAACTATATATTTATATCATTTAATAAACTATTACCATAATTTTCTACATATTATTTTCAGCAGTGTATATACCCTGAAAAATATTGCTAAAATGAAAATAAAAATGTAATGTAACACAAAAAAAAAAAAAAAAAAAAACCAAACTTTTGTCTTACTGTGCAAGCTACCTCCCTGATCGAGCTTCCAGCAAGTAGTGCCACTTAATGGCAAACTTCGGTAACACAACGCCACTTGGTGCATCATACTACTCTGATGTGTTGGCAATCTAGTGTCAAAGTGAACTCATAGTCATTAATCTGCAAAGTGAAGGTGAAAAATTTAAGGAGCAATATGTTTGTGTGAAATTTTGCCAATCTTAAAAAAAATTTCACACAAACATAGTGCTCCTTAAATTTTTCACCTTTACTTTGCAGATTAGTGACTATATTTTACTAAAACATGCACTTTGCATGTTTTAGTAAAAGGCCTATGAGGAGGACTATGAGCCATTTGCAGTGTCATGATAGGTTTAAGTATTTTAAATCAAGCAGAACATCAATTGAGGAAGATTCAAGATTAAGAAGACCTTCAACATCAACAAATGATGAAAACATTGATGCTGTTTGTTCTGTGATTTGTGCAAATCATCATTTGACTGTGTGAAAGGTTTCTGAGGAACATTGTCTCATGCCATGAAATTTTGACCAAAAAACTTGTAATGCATTGCATCTTTGCAAAACTCATGCAACATCTGTTGACTGACAACTAGAAAGAGAAGCATGCTATGATCAGCCAAGAGCTGCTTCATTGTGCCAATACTGACAAAAATTTCATGAAAACAATCATAACAAGAGATGGAACTTGGATTTACGGCTATGATTTAGAAACCAAGGTGCAATCATCACAATGGGTTGGAAAAATGTAGCCCCAACTGAAAAATGCCTACATGAGTTGGTCAAACTTGAAGTTTGACCAACTCATGTAGGCTTTTTACCAAAATAAACAATGCTAATTGTTTGTTTTTGATTATCGAGTAGTAGCCACCTTGTGGTTAATAATCAAATGATGGAATTCTACTTGATAATCAAATGATGGAATTCTGCTGTTAACAAGGAATTTTAAGTATAAGTTTTAAGGCATTTGAGGGAAGATGTGTATTGGAAAAAACCTGAGCTATAGGAAAACAAGAGCTGGGAGTTGCCTCATGACAACATGCCAAGTCACATGTCTCTGCTTAGCAAATTTTTGTCCCCTAACAACAACTTAGCCATCCTTTGTCACTCTCTGTACTCTCCAGACTTAGTTCCTGCAGATTTTTCATGTTTTCAAAGTTGAAAGTCACTCTGAAAGGATATCATTTTCAAAGTATAAATGAGAGTCAATAGAATTTGCAGACAGCTACATGCCATCTCACAAAATGAGTTCCAGGTAGCATTCCAACAGTGGCAAAAATGATGGTGTGGTGGTACACCAGTATATTTTGTTGTTTTTATTTTATATATGTATATATAAGAATATTCTATTCCCTTTTCTCTTTGTTCTGTTTCTATACTTTCTGGAACTTTCGTCTGAATGTGGGTGGTCAGTGACCTAATTTCGGGACAAAGGAGCGAAGGTAGCCCAGAGGGCAAGTGGGGGGACGATGAGGACACTTTTGGCTTTGGACCGGAGGAGGAAGGACCGTCGGAGAGAGCGGTCTCGAGTTCGGTGTTGCTTCGGCCGGAAGGGTTACGAAGAACACTAAAGATAGAAATAGCATTGGAAGAAAAAAAGAACATTGGTAAAGCCGAGACTAAAGGACGAACTTTGGGTCCTCGCATGTGCTCCGTCCCCATAGAAGAAAAGAATCCCAAGACGAAATCATCTAGTGGCCACCACCGCAGTCAACCATTCGGGTACCCGTTCCTTACTAGAAATTTCCATTCTTGTTCTCCCATTCTATTCTAATTCTTGTTCTTCCTTTCCTCTTCTAGTTATAAGTAGTTTTAAGTTAGTAATTAAGTGTCTCCTTTGTTACGCGAAAGAAAAGTTTAGCTCCACTGTGA
>NW_019384905.1:82098-99647 GCF_000671375.1 Centruroides sculpturatus
ACGTCGTTCCCGATTATACGTCGCTTGTTAAAAAAGTATATGGAAAAATAAAAATCAAGTTTAAGTCATTTTATTCGACTTTACGTCTGTCCGCCACAAATATTGAAGTCGTAATATCACTAGATAAACGTTTAAAGCACATAAAATCATATTAAAATATATACAAGTATGTACTGTATTTACAGTACACGCATTCGTAAATTTAGATTACTTTTTTTGTACTATATTAAAAACTAAAATTTATTTGTTTGTAAGCTTAAAATAGATTTTTATTAACCATATATTATTTAAAATGCTTTCCTAGTGATAAGTAGATTCGGAAACAGGTAAATTCGATTTACGTCGTTTTCCTGGAACCAATTACCGACGTAAGGCGAGGTATACCTGTATAGATATAAAAATATTTACATCAGAAGAAACAAAAAAAATATATTCAAATTCTGTCTTTTCACTTCCTCAGGAACAAAACAGTCTTTACAGGCAGAGTGAACCTTTTTGTTAATTTTGAATTGTGAATATTTTTATATATAAACTATATTATTAAATTTTTATTTTTTACCTTCAGCAATCTTTTCATTATAGTGATATTTTGATTTGGTATATTCTCTACATTTAAATTCAATAAATTTTCCATAAAAGTTGGTTCTGACATCATTGCTCTTGCAGTTTTCCAAGTTGTTTGTTTACCAAGTAAAGCACAAATACATAAAGCTACAGTCATTACTACTGGTGGAGGTGCAACAAATGATCTGTAAATTTATAAGGAAAAAATTCTATCAAATAAATTTAATTTATGTAATTTAATATAATGCTAATATTAAAATTAAAAATATAATTTAAAGTGTATTAAAAACTTTGCTTTAATAAAACTTAAATTTATGTGCAATGCAAATGTTTTCAGTTTTGTTGACATACTTTTAGAGATAAATATTTCAATATCCAAACAAAATAAATAACATTGTTTTATTAAACGTAATAAATTGAGAAAAGTTCTGTTGTGAGAATTCTGTCTGTAGTAATGCTTTCATAAAAACAAGCATTGAACATAAAAATTAAACTCAGTTTTTGTATGTTGTTTTTCACTAAGAAATCATCATAAATAAATGGAAGTTAAAATTTAAATGGCAATTATAAAATTCTAAAGTTGTTTTATTTTTATTCTAATATTGTATTATACTGTATAATAAAAGTTCATATATACTGAAGTTTAAATATACTATTACTTTTATCCTCAGCAATTTTTCATTATAGTGGTATTTTGATTTACAGTTTGTAAAGATTCAATTTAGAAATTCTTTTTAGACTGATTTATAATAATGATTTTTCTTTTTATATTTTTTAAAAAATTTCATAACATCATGCATCAAATTCCAAATTCAAGGCTAAGATCAGAATGTACTGTACATTATTAAAGTTAGCAATATTAACTCATTATTTCAGATGGCATTCATATTTCTAAATTTCCACTATTTTAGAAATTAATGAACTCAAAATAACTTAGCTGTACATTGTATATATGTATATATAGTAGATAAATTAGCAACATATTAAGAAATATATAAAAACTTACACACATATAAGCTTATGTAAATTTTAGAAAATATTCATTCAAATTTTTAATATTTTAATTATATAATCTACATACTCCAATACAATTATTATTTGATTTAAGAATTACTGCAGTTTCCTGCTTATAACCTGCAATGGCATATACTCAATAAAAAATTGCTAGAACCAAAATAAAATCTTTATGTAATTGTCCATATACATTCACCTCTGAATTTTCTATTGAAAATATATTTCACAGATATGCAGTTTAGAAGATATAGTCTCAGACATGTTTTTTCTTATTTCTTTCCTTTTGTTTCTGTTAGTAGTTCATTGTACATTTATTTATAAAATAAATAGAAAAAAAAAACAAAATATTTGAGATGGAACCACCTAAACTGCATTATGTGTCAAAAATAAAAAATGACAATTGAACATGGTATAATATGATAAAATGACTGAAAAAAGTGCTAAAATGGCATAATTTTCAATACTCCATTTTTAAAATTACATGGTAGGAATGATTACTCAACTAGATATAGAGTAAATAAATAATAAATAAAATAATTTCCATTAATGTCATTGTTACTGTTAGGAAAGCTACAGAGACTACATAAACTACATACTAAAAACATGGATTTAAGATTTTGATCATAGGTGTTATTCACTGTAGAGGACTAATATACATAAAATTCACAATTGGTTTTAAATAGTTCTCTAGTGCAGTGGTTGCCAACCAGTCATCTGTGGACCACTGATGGTCTGCAAGAAAATTTTGGTGGTCCATGGAGAAATTTGGACATTGGTTACACAAAGTATTATAAAGGAAATGCAAAATTTTTGGTTGCTTTTTCTCACTCATTGGGAGTTTTTATTCAAATCTAAAACCAAATACAAAATGATTGTTATCAATAAATAATAATGTCAATAAATCAATAATTAATCAACAATAAACAATATGAGTGAGATTGTCATCCTTTGTAGAAAAGAGCCAAGAATCCATAAATTTATTTCAAACAAGCAGCAACAAACTTCACACTAATTTGTTATAATTAAACAAGTGGATTTCATAATAAAATAAAATAAATTGGAACTTTTATGATCATTACTCTACAGATGTTTATATTGTTTAAAAAATTCATGATAGTTGTCCATGGGATTCAAAATTGTGAGTTTAGTGGTCTGTGAGATGTGAAAGGTTGGCAACTGTTGCTCTAGTATCTAATAGTGCCAATTAAAACAAGTACTGACACAGAAAATGGGAGAGAATTAAAAGTAAGGCATACATATATGTTTCATGTAGTTTCCAGAAAAAATTGCAATGGCAGATGAATACGTGTGGTTAGTGTTACCTACCATCTGGTTTTCATCCGGACAGTCTGGGAATTGACTCACTGTCTGGGTGAACTATTAATTTTGTCCAGGAATTTCGTAGAAATTGTGAAATTACGATGAAACAAAGTTCTTGCAAATATTTTTACAAATTTACACTATTTTAACAGCGAAAGAACTCGCACTCACTGAAACTCATCTGCAATTCTGCCATGTTAGTCTGTTTACGCCAACGTGTGGCGCGCAACCTGTTGACCTTTTATTTTTTTGCATGTACAGTATGATCGTACACATCTCCAATATCCAAGAGAGCTAAGTTATCCATACCTGTTCTTTCTTAATTTAAGGTTACTTATGTTACTCCTACACAAGTCCCTAGTCCCTAACTGTAACTGATTTAGAACTGGCATGCACGTTATTCTTCGCATTGTAAAATGACATTGCACATGTGTCAGGAACTTCTGTTCGAACAAACCTGACCTGCTGTCTGGGGCAGCGATTTTGAAAAGGTGGCAACACTATGTGTGGTGCATAAAAGATTTTTCATATTTTTAAAAATACTGTTTGTAAGTTTAACAAATAAAAAAACTATTGAATGAGTTTGTGATTGCAATTTAAAATCAGCAGATAAATTCATCATCAGCAGGTGCAGGTAAAGCATCATTGCATTACCTGCACCTCTCTAAAATTAAAAACACAACCTACAGGAAGTTACATTAACACAATAATGAAAGTAAGAAACTGTTTTTGAGACATTCTTGTTAATTGTAATATTCTTGTTAATAATAAATTCCAGATCGTTTTTTAATTTTTTCTGCATTTGATTTTTAGAATTCTGAATATATTAGGAAAAGTAAGTAAACAAGTCACAAACAACTATTATAGAAATTATATGAAATAGAAACTTGAAAACCATTTATCATCACATTTACAAGAGCCTTTATTTCACGACATAATACCCACTAATATTAATGCACAAATCCAACGACACCTGCAGAGTATAAAAAAGAGGGAGAGCACATGTTATAAATAAGGGCATCATACTTTATGCAAGAAGCATATGATTCAATGTCGGATCAGCACTCCTGCAAGGTGGTGCGGATTGAACTCAGGGATAAAACTTGGCCTTGAAAACAAGGAATGGAGGTTTTGGTCAATATATGACAAAGTTACCTGGGTCAATGGACAAATATCATTCATTAATTTCATTAAGTCACAAATTTTGTTATTTGGACCCCCTTGGGATTAAGAAAAGGGCAATTGAAACAAAAAAAGGAAAGGCATATGCCCCAAGGTACAGGCACCTTGCATTATCCCATTGTTTATCAAAGTTTCAATTTTGGCTGCATAAGTATCTTGGGTCTACTGACTCAGTGACATATGCATCTCATGTTCAACCTCTTTATTACTTACAAAATGTTTGTCTCCAAGATGAATTTTTAGAAGCCCAACAGATGAAAATAGCTTGGGACTAAATCAGGGCTGTAATGTAGATGCTCAGAAAGTTCTAGCTTAGTTATTCATTTTTCTTCTAGGTTAATAAAACTTGGCATCAAGTTTTGTTAACCTAATTTGCTATTGCTATGATAAAACAGAATTCCTGTAATCAATATACATTTTTTCAAATTGTACTGTGAAAGTTTGACAGAACTTAACAATAGGATTTAGCATTCACATTCTGATTTTGCTTGTAGAAGTGAAATAACAGTACTCTTTGCAAATCACAAATCACTATAAGTATAACCTTTCTTCAAATTTCTTTGTTGAAGGTGAAGAAGGATATTTCCATTGTATTGGGTCATGCATTGATTTGAGTTAGCAGTGATGCATCCACATTTTGTTTCCAATAACAATTCTGTTAATCATGTCTTGTCCTTCATCTTCAGACTGTTGAGATGTGAGATGTATGGACAGACTTATTCAGTTCATTTTGTGTTCTTCCCTAAGTTTTCTGAAAATCCACTGTATGCACACTTCTCAAACTTCTGCTTCTGTTGGCAATCAGATTGGTTTTTATCAGTAACATTTGACTGTCAGAAAAAAATTTATCAAACCAAATGTATAATGCATACTGCTTTATATGACAAACACTTTCATCATAAACAAGAAGCATTTCCTTATGAATTTGCCATAAAATACACATAATGGCATGTGCTCTTCAACTTCAATCATAGTTGTCATTTTGAAACTGAGCTGGACAAATGCATGCAACACTTAGAGTCTGCTACTTCAAGGTGGATTGTGCTACTGCATAATGATATTTTTAGAAATTACTAACTGCCATTTTTAGCTATTCATATCAGTTTGTGATTTATTTACTGTCTTTCCCTCATAAAATTCCAATATAATAATTATTTGAAAATTTGATTTCAGTTTTATTTTAATAAAATTATTAATCATATAATATTCAAANAATTTCGGGACAAAGGAGCGAAGGTAGCCCAGAGGGCAAGTGGGGGGACGATGAGGACACTTTTGGCTTTGGACCGGAGGAGGAAAGACCGTCGGAGAGAGCGGTCTCGAGTTCGGTGTTGCTTCGGCCGGAAGGGTTACGAAGAACACTAAAGAAAGAAGTAGCATTGGAAGAGAAAAAGAACATTGGAAAAGCCGAGACTAAAGGACGAATTTTGGGTCCTCGCATGTGCTCCGTCCCCATAGAAGAAAAGAATCCCAAGACGAAAATCATCTAGTGGCCACCACCTCAATCAACCATTCGGGTACCCGTTCCTTACAACAAATTTCCATTTTTATTTCTCCCATTCTATCCTAATTCTTGTTCTTCCTTTCCTCTTCTAGTTATAAGTAGTTTTAAGTTAGTAATTAAGTGTCTCCTTTGTTACGCGAAAGAAAAGTTTAGCTCCGCTGTGAATTAAAAATCGGTGTTGTTTGTTCCCTTTTGTTTAATAAAAGTGAGGAACAAGGAGGTCGGAATCAACGAACCTTTCCTGTATATATGTTCGTAAAGTAAAATAAAGCACGTCTTATTGTTTTATATTCCTGTCTCTTTGTGAGAACTCAATAATCACCACGTGCACACCACAATGGAAACCGTGTGTTACAAACAGGAGGAATACTTTGAAGGGACAAACATGTACAGGTATACCTCGCCTTACGTCAGTAATTGGTTCCAGGAAAACGACGTAAGTCGAATTTACTTGTCTCTGAATCTACTTGTCACTAGGCGAAACCATAAATTACCATTCCCGGTTCTGTATTTTATTTATTAATGCATTTTTAATAATATATGGTTAATAAAAATCTATTTTAAGCTTACAAACAAATAAATTTTAGTTTTTAATATAGTACAGAAAAAAGTATTCTAAATTTACGAATGCATGTACTGTAAATACAGAACATACTTGTATATATTTTAATATGATTTTATGTGCTTTAAACGCTTTTCTACTGATATTACGACTTCAATATTTGTGGCGGACAGACGTAAAGTTGAATAAAATGACTTAAATTTGATTTTTATTTTTCCATATACTTTTTTGACAAACGACGTATAATCGGGAACGACATAACTCGAAACGACGTAAGTCGAGGTATGCCTGTATAATGTATAATATTGTAATTATGATAATAAAGTTTGTATGACAAAAGTTCAGTCTTTTTTTTTTTTAACAGACCTTGTATTCCACCATATACCTCACTGTTAAAATAAGAAATAATAAAAGATGCTGCTCAGTGGCAACATTGCAGACAAGAAGTATCATATTTTAGTAGTCCACAGATTATCTGTTTTCTCAGAATAAATGTCATTGCAGATTACACATGCAATAATACATAGTATAACAAAAAGGTTTGTAAAATATTTGAGGAGTTGCAGAGGGGTTAATGAACTAAACATGAGTAAATAAGAACAGTATATAACTACAATATGCCAAGATGACATGATTGTTCATATTGCCATTTTTAATGACACCACCCCTTAATCGCCATCTATTAAAGTGCTAAATTCTACCTTTGATAGGTTAGTTTGGTATGTTTTTCTCAAGGTGGTATTCAATTATTATGATTATTAACTTTTGTCCTTACTCTGATAATGAAGTGATAAGTGATTAGTGAAATAAAAAAGTCTTTAAAAAAATATAGTGAAGTTTATGAGTTATCTTTTTGTTTTACTTAAATTTAAAGTTTTATTTTGTAATATGTATATTATTTACTAACTTAAGAAGAGCCACAATTATGCATTAAAAGAGCTGGATGCACTCCGAAACAGCAGGTTTCCGACCACTGGTATGGGACTTCAGACAGTTTGAAAGTTTAAACACAAATAATCCCCAGCTCAACTGTTCAAAATTATAGTATTTACTAAAAATAACTTTACTCTGAGTCCTGGTTATGTAATAAAAATTTATGTAAACTATATTTTTAAAAATATTTTAATAAATAAATTAATGAAATAGCTAAGGACAATACAAATATACTAGTTGGACCTGGCCATGCATTGCAATGGCTCAAAATGTATCTTTTATAAACATATAACTCTCCCCATGGGAGGGAATTTTGAAAAATCCCTTCTTAGTGTACATTCTCTTGATGTACCCTATTAAAACGCAAAAAACTGCATCTAAAATAGTATAATAGAACCTGAATTCTTCAAGGTAAGCCTTAATTTTGTCCCTCTCCCTCGCAGGGGGAATTTTGACATCTATCTAATATACAAGTTCAGACATGTGCACTGCGTATCTCGCTGACCATGCCGCGTGGTTACCTATCTTGTATAAGTATGCGTCTTGCCCTCGCCACATGCTGACACCAAAAATATAATGCTTACCTAGATGATATCTTTTAATTTATATGAATGTTTAACAGAATAATATACAGACTATGTCCACCCTGAAAGTCCATTCTAAATATTGGTGAAAGAATTTTTAAAATTGGATGAGTAGTTTCGGAGATTACTTCCTACATCCAAACTTACAAACTTTACCTCTTTATAATATTAGTACAGGCATACCTCGACTTACGTCGTTTCGAGTTACGTCGTTCCCGATTATACGTCGCTTGTTAAAAAAGTATATGGAAAAATAAAAATCAAGTTTAAGTCATTTTATTCGACTTTACGTCTGTCCGCCACAAATATTGAAGTCGTAATATCACTAGATAAACGTTTAAAGCACATAAAATCATATTAAAATATATACAAGTATGTACTGTATTTACAGTACACGCATTCGTAAATTTAGATTATTTTTTTGTACTATATTAAAAACTAAAATTTATTTGTTTGTAAGCTTAAAATAGATTTTTATTAACCATATATTATTTAAAATGCTTTCCTAGTGATAAGTAGATTCGGAAACAGGTAAATTCGATTTACGTCGTTTTCCTGGAACCAATTACCGACGTAAGGCGAGGTATACCTGTATAGATATAAAAATATTTACATCAGAAGAAACAAAAAAAATATATTCAAATTCTGTCTTTTCACTTCCTCAGGAACAAAACAGTCTTTACAGGCAGAGTGAACCTTTTTGTTAATTTTGAATTGTGAATATTTTTATATATAAACTATATTATTAAATTTTTATTTTTTACCTTCAGCAATCTTTTCATTATAGTGATATTTTGATTTGGTATATTCTCTACATTTAAATTCAATAAATTTTCCATAAAAGTTGGTTCTGACATCATTGCTCTTGCAGTTTTCCAAGTTGTTTGTTTACCAAGTAAAGCACAAATACATAAAGCTACAGTCATTACTACTGGTGGAGGTGCAACAAATGATCTGTAAATTTATAAGGAAAAAATTCTATCAAATAAATTTAATTTATGTAATTTAATATAATGCTAATATTAAAATTAAAAATATAATTTAAAGTGTATTAAAAACTTTGCTTTAATAAAACTTAAATTTATGTGCAATGCAAATGTTTTCAGTTTTGTTGACATACTTTTAGAGATAAATATTTCAATATCCAAACAAAATAAATAACATTGTTTTATTAAACGTAATAAATTGAGAAAAGTTCTGTTGTGAGAATTCTGTCTGTAGTAATGCTTTCATAAAAACAAGCATTGAACATAAAAATTAAACTCAGTTTTTGTATGTTGTTTTTCACTAAGAAATCATCATAAATAAATGGAAGTTAAAATTTAAATGGCAATTATAAAATTCTAAAGTTGTTTTATTTTTATTCTAATATTGTATTATACTGTATAATAAAAGTTCATATATACTGAAGTTTAAATATACTATTACTTTTATCCTCAGCAATTTTTCATTATAGTGGTATTTTGATTTACAGTTTGTAAAGATTCAATTTAGAAATTCTTTTTAGACTGATTTATAATAATGATTTTTCTTTTTATATTTTTTAAAAAATTTCATAACATCATGCATCAAATTCCAAATTCAAGGCTAAGATCAGAATGTACTGTACATTATTAAAGTTAGCAATATTAACTCATTATTTCAGATGGCATTCATATTTCTAAATTTCCACTATTTTAGAAATTAATGAACTCAAAATAACTTAGCTGTACATTGTATATATGTATATATAGTAGATAAATTAGCAACATATTAAGAAATATATAAAAACTTACACACATATAAGCTTATGTAAATTTTAGAAAATATTCATTCAAATTTTTAATATTTTAATTATATAATCTACATACTCCAATACAATTATTATTTGATTTAAGAATTACTGCAGTTTCCTGCTTATAACCTGCAATGGCATATACTCAATAAAAAATTGCTAGAACCAAAATAAAATCTTTATGTAATTGTCCATATACATTCACCTCTGAATTTTCTATTGAAAATATATTTCACAGATATGCAGTTTAGAAGATATAGTCTCAGACATGTTTTTTCTTATTTCTTTCCTTTTGTTTCTGTTAGTAGTTCATTGTACATTTATTTATAAAATAAATAGAAAAAAAAAACAAAATATTTGAGATGGAACCACCTAAACTGCATTATGTGTAAAAAATAAAAAATGACAATTGAACATGGTATAATATGATAAAATGACTGAAAAAAGTGCTAAAATGGCATAATTTTCAATACTCCATTTTTAAAATTACATGGTAGGAATGATTACTCAACTAGATATAGAGTAAATAAATAATAAATAAAATAATTTCCATTAATGTCATTGTTACTGTTAGGAAAGCTACAGAGACTACATAAACTACATACTAAAAACATGGATTTAAGATTTTGATCATAGGTGTTATTCACTGTAGAGGACTAATATACATAAAATTCACAATTGGTTTTAAATAGTTCTCTAGTGCAGTGGTTGCCAACCAGTCATCTGTGGACCACTGATGGTCTGCAAGAAAATTTTGGTGGTCCATGGAGAAATTTGGACATTGGTTACACAAAGTATTATAAAGGAAATGCAAAATTTTTGGTTGCTTTTTCTCACTCATTGGGAGTTTTTATTCAAATCTAAAACCAAATACAAAATGATTGTTATCAATAAATAATAATGTCAATAAATCAATAATTAATCAACAATAAACAATATGAGTGAGATTGTCATCCTTTGTAGAAAAGAGCCAAGAATCCATAAATTTATTTCAAACAAGCAGCAACAAACTTCACACTAATTTGTTATAATTAAACAAGTGGATTTCATAATAAAATAAAATAAATTGGAACTTTTATGATCATTACTCTACAGATGTTTATATTGTTTAAAAAATTCATGATAGTTGTCCATGGGATTCAAAATTGTGAGTTTAGTGGTCTGTGAGATGTGAAAGGTTGGCAACTGTTGCTCTAGTATCTAATAGTGCCAATTAAAACAAGTACTGACACAGAAAATGGGAGAGAATTAAAAGTAAGGCATACATATATGTTTCATGTAGTTTCCAGAAAAAATTGCAATGGCAGATGAATACGTGTGGTTAGTGTTACCTACCATCTGGTTTTCATCCGGACAGTCTGGGAATTGACTCACTGTCTGGGTGAACTATTAATTTTGTCCAGGAATTTCGTAGAAATTGTGAAATTACGATGAAACAAAGTTCTTGCAAATATTTTTACAAATTTACACTATTTTAACAGCGAAAGAACTCGCACTCACTGAAACTCATCTGCAATTCTGCCATGTTAGTCTGTTTACGCCAACGTGTGGCGCGCAACCTGTTGACCTTTTATTTTTTTGCATATACAGTATGATCGTACACATCTCCAATATCCAAGAGAGCTAAGTTATCCATACCTGTTCTTTCTTAATTTAAGGTTACTTATGTTACTCCTACACAAGTCCCTAGTCCCTAACTGTAACTGATTTAGAACTGGCATGCACGTTATTCTTCGCATTGTAAAATGACATTGCACATGTGTCAGGAACTTCTGTTCGAACAAACCTGACCTGCTGTCTGGGGCAGCGATTTTGAAAAGGTGGCAACACTATGTGTGGTGCATAAAAGATTTTTCATATTTTTAAAAATACTGTTTGTAAGTTTAACAAATAAAAAAACTATTGAATGAGTTTGTGATTGCAATTTAAAATCAGCAGATAAATTCATCATCAGCAGGTGCAGGTAAAGCATCATTGCATTACCTGCACCTCTCTAAAATTAAAAACACAACCTACAGGAAGTTACATTAACACAATAATGAAAGTAAGAAACTGTTTTTGAGACATTCTTGTTAATTGTAATATTCTTGTTAATAATAAATTCCAGATCGTTTTTTAATTTTTTCTGCATTTGATTTTTAGAATTCTGAATATATTAGGAAAAGTAAGTAAACAAGTCACAAACAACTATTATAGAAATTATATGAAATAGAAACTTGAAAACCATTTATCATCACATTTACAAGAGCCTTTATTTCACGACATAATACCCACTAATATTAATGCACAAATCCAACGACACCTGCAGAGTATAAAAAAGAGGGAGAGCACATGTTATAAATAAGGGCATCATACTTTATGCAAGAAGCATATGATTCAATGTCGGATCAGCACTCCTGCAAGGTGGTGCGGATTGAACTCAGGGATAAAACTTGGCCTTGAAAACAAGGAATGGAGGTTTTGGTCAATATATGACAAAGTTACCTGGGTCAATGGACAAATATCATTCATTAATTTCATTAAGTCACAAATTTTGTTATTTGGACCCCCTTGGGATTAAGAAAAGGGCAATTGAAACAAAAAAAGGAAAGGCATATGCCCCAAGGTACAGGCACCTTGCATTATCCCATTGTTTATCAAAGTTTCAATTTTGGCTGCATAAGTATCTTGGGTCTACTGACTCAGTGACATATGCATCTCATGTTCAACCTCTTTATTACTTACAAAATGTTTGTCTCCAAGATGAATTTTTAGAAGCCCAACAGATGAAAATAGCTTGGGACTAAATCAGGGCTGTAATGTAGATGCTCAGAAAGTTCTAGCTTAGTTATTCATTTTTCTTCTAGGTTAATAAAACTTGGCATCAAGTTTTGTTAACCTAATTTGCTATTGCTATGATAAAACAGAATTCCTGTAATCAATATACATTTTTTCAAATTGTACTGTGAAAGTTTGACAGAACTTAACAATAGGATTTAGCATTCACATTCTGATTTTGCTTGTAGAAGTGAAATAACAGTACTCTTTGCAAATCACAAATCACTATAAGTATAACCTTTCTTCAAATTTCTTTGTTGAAGGTGAAGAAGGATATTTCCATTGTATTGGGTCATGCATTGATTTGAGTTAGCAGTGATGCATCCACATTTTGTTTCCAATAACAATTCTGTTAATCATGTCTTGTCCTTCATCTTCAGACTGTTGAGATGTGAGATGTATGGACAGACTTATTCAGTTCATTTTGTGTTCTTCCCTAAGTTTTCTGAAAATCCACTGTATGCACACTTCTCAAACTTCTGCTTCTGTTGGCAATCAGATTGGTTTTTATCAGTAACATTTGACTGTCAGAAAAAAATTTATCAAACCAAATGTATAATGCATACTGCTTTATATGACAAACACTTTCATCATAAACAAGAAGCATTTCCTTATGAATTTGCCATAAAATACACATAATGGCATGTGCTCTTCAACTTCAATCATAGTTGTCATTTTGAAACTGAGCTGGACAAATGCATGCAACACTTAGAGTCTGCTACTTCAAGGTGGATTGTGCTACTGCATAATGATATTTTTAGAAATTACTAACTGCCATTTTTAGCTATTCATATCAGTTTGTGATTTATTTACTGTCTTTCCCTCATAAAATTCCAATATAATAATTATTTGAAAATTTGATTTCAGTTTTATTTTAATAAAATTATTAATCATATAATATTCAAATATGTAAAAATCACCTTATTTCTGTGATATCAGATTTATCTATTTCTTTTAATGAATTACGTGCTGCATCTAAGGCTGAAAGTGTTTCACTTAAGGTCACTTCAGCTTCCATCTAAGAAAAAAAAAACACATTTAGAACTGCTTTTAATTTCATATTTAACTAATTAATATATAGAATTATAAATATTGTGAAAAATTGGTATTACACATTATTGTTTAAGCAGAATGAGCAAAAAATAAAGGAAGATAAAATTCAAAATTAAATTATATTGTGTAAATTATTTTTTAATACATAATAAAATGTAAAACTTTTATAAATATCATATAAAAACTAAGCTTTTAGGCTGTTTTTTGTTTGTTTAAACAATTAAAATATAAACTTACTCTAAACTAAAACCACTAAAAAACCTAATATCCAGCAAAGAAGTTTGGAGGTACTAATGTTTTCATCCTTGTTGAACGAGTATCATTCATTAATCATCCATCTGCTGAAACAATGGGGAATTGCCATACATGTGTTAAGAGGGGAGGGGGAAAAATAGTAAAATTTATAGTTCAAAGAAAGACATCTATGCTATAGGGAAAAAGTCAACATTGCAAAAATTAATAGTGGTATTATTGCAGATCAGACTTCACAAAATGATTGGCCAACACTGCATTGGTTATTTTTGCATTCAACCCAGACATCAATATGGACTTTATCTGTGCATGCCTCTTACATAGCTCTTCCTGGCAGCCCTTTCTCAAACATCTTAAGCAGATGGAAATTTTTATCTAGCCAAAACATAGCTGCTACATTTGCTTTATTGCTATAATTTTGTTGTTTATAACTATTTCATTTATAAATTGTTGCATTTTTTAAACTTCTCATTCAAATGTTTGTAATATATTCAATTTTTAAAATTAATCTTTTATGATATTCTTTAATATAATATGAAATTATTTGTTAAATGAGTTGAAAATGTCTGTTTTGAACATAAATGTTTCACTGTTAAGACATTATTGCTGTTGTTCAAATCCAATAAATATTTTGATATTAAAAGTAAAATCACTACTTGACATACTAAATTTGATGGCTGATTTCACCCTTAAAAATGTTTTTAACTTATAAAAATATGCACTTTTTAGTTTTGATATTTTACAAAATTATTGGAATCATTAAAATCAAAAAAGAACACTCATAAATCAAATAAAATTGTGCAAAATTATAGATAAATAAAGTGGATCAGCAATAACACATTATAAAATTGATCAGCAAAATGTAAGAGAATATCAAAAAGTTCACTCCTAAAAAATCAATATGAAAACTCAATCTCGTGGGGATGAAATGAAATGATTATTTCTTAGTATTTGATTGTTTACTGTTCTCTCAATTTGTTGTATTTCCTTTGAAATTAGCACAAGTTTGCTGTTGAGAAAAAAATCACACAGGAACTCTTTTTGAGTGGAAAAAGTAGGTTTATTTTCTATAATTTAAAATTATATGCATTTTGGGCTTACTGCAGGCTTCAGTCCTAATATTATAGTGACAGCTGAAATAACATTATTAAAACCATGAGTAAAATAAGTAACTGTAGAAATAAAATTATTTTGGTTAAATCATAAAATTATGGGCTAGTATAAATAAAACTGTAAAAATAAATATAATTTCATAAAATGTATAAAATGTTTTTTGATTAAAAAGGTAGTAAAACATAAAAAACCTTAAAACCAATTAAAACTGGCTAAAAATAAGGTGTAAGAGCATTCACTCATAATGATTATTTCTTATTTTACTCCCTATATTACAAACTTTAATATTATGCAAGTTTTCGTGTTTTCTTTTCATCAAAATAGAACATAAACTGTCAATTTGATTTTTTATTTTCATTTATATATGCAAATTCAATAGGCAAAATTCTTATATATCAGTATATATAATGCATTGAATATTATAAATATTTCACAATGTCTTACCTTCTCATGACTTATAAGTCCATGTTTTTCTTTCAGCTCTTCAGTTTTGACATTTTCAATTTGTCGTTTTTCTTTTATAGTAAGAGTTTGCAATGAAATAATTTCCAACAATTCATTGCAAGCATCAGTTTTTCTGTTCAAAACAATTTGTTGTTCATCTAATTTTTCTTGAAAAAGTAGAATTTGTTCTCGAGCAAGTTGAATTTTAGTCAATCCTTCTATAATTCGTTTGCTCTAAAATAAATATAATCTTTGTATTAAATTATATTATTAGTAATTTACAAATGTTCAATTATTACTATATTATTATATTTATATAGATTGAACTTCTTTAATCTGTCATTCTGTGATCTGGCAACTCCCATGGTCCAGCACATTTTGGATTTGCTGCCACTAGATTGTAGACCTGTTATGTCTGTTTATTTGATTCACAGAAAATTAATTAGGGGAAAGCCAAAGTACCAGAAGCAAGCTATATTGCAACAGTGGCTGCAGAAGGTTGATGATAATTCTTTCAAAGATTGATTCAACATAGAAAATCTACTTTGCTACATGCTGCACCTCCTCTGTTTCTGATCTACACATACCAGATAAGCATAGAGACCCTAATGACCCTTCATACCTTAAAGATATTGCTGACCCTGCTGATTTCTGATGTAATTCAGAGTTAACCAGATTTTGCTCAGAAAAATGACATATTAAAGTTAAAAATAAAAATACACATATATAAACTTTGGAAATGAAAATTCAAAGTAATGCATCCATATAAACAATATTATTGGTTGTTTATATGGAATCCTTTTTGCACTAAAGAAAAGAAAGTCAACTGCAGAATTCAATCAGATATTAAAATTTGGATCCAATAACTCATAGCTGCCATTACTGTATGAAAACTAATGGAGAGAAAATTTACTCTGATACTAATTGAGTTTTTTGAAAATCAGAAATAAATGCCAAAGAAAGGCAATGCAATTTCTTACTCTAATTCACATTTCTGAAGAGTAGAAAGGATAATATTAAAATAACAAACTACAAACTCCCAGATGAGAGATTAAGTGCATTTTGCATACCCTTTAATCAGCCATTGAAGTGTGGCTACACGCCTGTTTTCTTTTATTATTATTAGTCTGTATAATTTTAGTTTAATTTAAATTCTAGAATTTTCCTTCTTTCCGATTTCTTTGTTCCTTTGTCTCGGACTTCGGAAAACTCGCCTCACCCCTAACCCATCAGAGGGTAGTGTTAGAACAAAAGGGAAAACGAGACTGGAGGGCGAAAGAAAGAGTTTCGAGAAGCATTCTTGGGCCGGACTCAGAGAGAGAGAGAGAGAGAGACGAGTGGCAGCAGGCTCTGGAATGGAAACTCAGGGAGCGCTGCAGAAAGAGGCCGTAAGAAGCAGATCGGCAGAAGAGTCAAGTCGACGATTATAGAGAAAAAACCCCAGAAGAGACCTGAATTGTTCTAAAAGGAGAACAGATGAGAAAGAAGCTGAGACAAGGAACGGTGGAGAACCAAAAGGAAAATTGGGTACCCTCTGTCCTTTAATTCTTCTTATTTTCCCTTCTACCTTTCCTATCTCTTAGTTTAAGTTAGTTTAAGTTTACGCGCGCAACTAAATTTGTCGGGAGGTAGTTANATTTATGTAAACTATATTTTTAAAAATATTTTAATAAATAAATTAATGAAATAGCTAAGGACAATACAAATATACTAGTTGGACCTGGCCATGCATTGCAATGGCTCAAAATGTATCTTTTATAAACATATAACTCTCCCCATGGGAGGGAATTTTGAAAAATCCCTTCTTAGTGTACATTCTCTTGATGTACCCTATTAAAACGCAAAAAACTGCATCTAAAATAGTATAATAGAACCTGAATTCTTCAAGGTAAGCCTTAATTTTGTCCCTCTCCCTCGCAGGGGGAATTTTGACATCTATCTAATATACAAGTTCAGACATGTGCACTGCGTATCTCGCTGACCATGCCGCGTGGTTACCTATCTTGTATAAGTATGCGTCTTGCCCTCGCCACATGCTGACACCAAAAATATAATGCTTACCTAGATGATATCTTTTAATTTATATGAATGTTTAACAGAATAATATACAGACTATGTCCACCCTGAAAGTCCATTCTAAATATTGGTGAAAGAATTTTTAAAATTGGATGAGTAGTTTCGGAGATTACTTCCTACATCCAAACTTACAAACTTTACCTCTTTATAATATTAGTACAGGCATACCTCGACTTACGTCGTTTCGAGTTACGTCGTTCCCGATTATACGTCGCTTGTTAAAAAAGTATATGGAAAAATAAAAATCAAGTTTAAGTCATTTTATTCGACTTTACGTCTGTCCGCCACAAATATTGAAGTCGTAATATCACTAGATAAACGTTTAAAGCACATAAAATCATATTAAAATATATACAA
>NW_019384905.1:102377-103752 GCF_000671375.1 Centruroides sculpturatus
TAATTTTATACATTTCTTGTGAAAGAAACATTTCTTATTCAACGGCCATAAAAATTACTTGTATTTATATTAATGATGTCTCCAAAGTTCAACGAAGTTTTCGCAGAAAAATAACTTATCAGAAATCGTGGCCACGGTTTGGTGCATTGCTCTGCGACGAAAACAAGCTTGAGCAATGGCGACGTCGAACGGTGCACACTCGGTAAGTAATCCTACAATTTTTTGTTTATAGCGTAGTTTATACAAATTATTCCCAAAAAGATATACGTATTTTGGAAATGTTGAGTCGAATTAGTCTAGGAATCGATTAATTTTATGGAAGAAAACCTTTCAAACAGCTGTAGTCCGTAAACTTCTCACGTGTTGGGCTGTGATTGGCAAGGACTCATAAGAAATCAATTCATAAAGAATGGAACATATCTACCGTGTTATAGGGGGGTCGACTGTATTTGTATATAATATGCATATAATATTTGTATATACTGTATATCTTGGCAGATAAGACAATCTTCAGATAAGACAAGGTTTAAATTTTCGTCAAAGTTTTATAGTTTTAGCATATATCTGTCCTATAAGATGACCCTCAAACTATCAATGGCTTATTAATTTAGTTTAGATCAGCGATCATCATCTGGATAATAATACTGTATAGCATATACGGAATTATGTCCTATTCATAATTTTTTGAAAGAACATTAAATTATATTTTCTTGCATCTGGCAGTACTGCCTTGCAATTGTTGCAAACATTCACACTGATTCGGGCATTCGGGTAATGACCTCGACTATTCACAAAAACATCATATGGGTTATTCTATTTTGTAGACATACCTTACTCTCTACTAGTAAATAATTACAGTTTGTCCATTTTTTTATAATGGTTTTAATTTATATAAATTTCAATTTAATTTTTTTGTATTGTCCTATAAGATGACCCCAGATTTTCGGGGCCTTTTTTTATGATTCAACTATCGTCTTATCTGCCGAGATATATGGTATGTATATATATATATATATATATTTGTATAATATATGCACAGGATTTTTCATTAATTTAAGAGCAATAGAACTTTTATTTTTTATTAATACATACAATTTAAAATATTAATACAATTAGGGAAATTATATTATAGATAACCACCTATGGAATTTCGGGACTTTGAGTATCTATCTGAACTGAGGGGACCGAGATGACTTCAACGATACCCTACTTTTGGACTGGAGACGAAAAATAATAAAGTTATCATACTTTTTCTGGTGATCGCATGATGTAATTGTGCAGTTAATGTTACCTATGGTGAGTAAAATGGCGGCTCATCTCTGATTCCAGCAAACAGAAGAAAGGAAACAGTGGGGACGCACGTTCTGTCCTAACC
>NW_019384905.1:104913-112712 GCF_000671375.1 Centruroides sculpturatus
ATATAATTGTGCAGTTAATGTTACCTATGGTGAGTAAAATGGCGGCTCGTCTCTGATTCCAGCAAACAGAAGAAAGGAAACAGTGGGGATGCACGTTCTGTCCTAACCTAACCTATTTTAATAAATTACCATAATTATTACCAACCAAATTATTAGAATAGGTTAGGTTAGGTTTGAACGTGCGTCCCCACTGTTTCCTTTCTTCTCTTTGCTGGAATCAGAAACGAGCCGCCATTTTACCCACCATAGGTAACATTATCCAATTGTGCAGTCTAAAGATTGGTGACACTTTGAATTTCATAGCAGTTGGTTTCTGCGACAAGCACACCTATTTGTGGTACATTTATTTGTGGCAAAGATCTTATTTTCACTTTACCGAGTGCCTAGTAGGTAATGTGCGGATTACCTAAATACTCTGCACATTATCTAGGTAATTTGAGAAATGGAATAATTTTCACAACTTTAACGGATCACGCTAGGTAATCTGCAGATTAACGAGTTTCGAGCTTTAGCGGTAACATATATATAAATTTTAGTTTGTTTTATTACTTTTGTAATAAAACAAACTAAAATTTCTTAATATAAAAAAAATTTATTTAAAATTTCATAAAATAACCATTATTAAAAATTGTTATTTATATTAAATTATTAAGCACTTCAACATTTCACACTTTATACCTTTTCTAAAAATTCCCATGCAACACTTGAAAGAACATCTACTGGCCAAGTTGAAAACCAATCAATAGTAGTAGTATTTATTAAACCCGGGAAATTTTGGAAAATTTTTCTTAAAGTATTTCCTATAGGTGATATTCCAACAACAACATGAAGATTTGCTTTGAATCTTTTTTCCACAAACTGCCATATATTTTCATTTGTTATTCCATATTCAGTTACTTCTTCTTTAATCATACTTATAATTTTATCTTTTTCTTTCTTAGAAAATATTGTTGACATTGTTTCACAAGTTAACATATCATTAATTACTTTTAATATTTCTGTAAAAATGAATTAACTATAATACTGCTCTATATTTTAACTTCTATATGAACAAATATGCAATTTAATTAAATTTTTAAAATAGTTTATAAAAATAAATCTGTTTTTGTAATTTATTATAAAAATCTCATTATTTACTAAAATAATAAATTTACAAATAAATAATTATAAAATTTTTATTAATTTTTCAATTAAAAATTTATATATTACTAGCTACAAGGACCCGCTTCGCTGGGCAAAAAGTAACGATAGTGAAGATTAAGATAATTACATTAAAGCCAATCTTACCTGTTTTCACAGAATGCAAGAATTAGGTCCCCCGTTTCCAGACTAATTAGAGAATTTTTACAAGTCTAAAAATATGTTCGATTTTCCGCAAAAACGCAAAAATCCGCCTGTAAATCTTGCATGCCGCTTTATATTAACACTTCCTTTATTACTCAACACTTCCATTGTTGACACTTCCATTGTTACACATCTTCGAAGTCAACCACTTTCAACCCCATATGCAAGAATTAAGTCCCCTGTTTCCAGACTAATTAGAGAACTTTTACGTCCACTCAAACAAACTATTTTCAATTTGATCAATTTTCTGGAACATTTACAATCGTTCTATAATTGAACCAATTCAAATTCTAATACAGATTCAAATTTAAAACGGTTCGAACATTTTTAAAATCGAAATAGAAAATCTTCGAAGTCAACCACTTTAAGCCCTCATATCTCCCACACCCTTAAAGCTATTGAGACGCAACCACCATAGTGCACGAATGGAGATTTGGGGCTACTACCACATACAAACACCATTCATGTGCGATGTGTAGTTTTGGCTAAAAAGTGAAATATAGGGACACACACGTCCATTTTATATATATATATATAGATTTCTAAAAATAAGAATAGAACAGACATGCTGAATCTTGAATGTGTAACGCTTCATCACTATAATTAAGTAAAAATTCTTTTATGTAATCATAGTTTTTTCACAGTTTTTAATTAAAAATTTCCTTCTCACAGATGCAACTTGATTACTTGCACAATTTTTTTCATGTGATCACTGCAGAGTTCAAACACACAAAATCTGCTGGTTATCCACAAAATTAAAGAGTGAACATGCCAAAATCAAGACACTGAAACATTTTCCCACAAATAAAAAACCAATAGAAATTTAATCTTATTTATTTTAAGATGGCACATTACTATTGTAATTATAAAGCAGTCTATATATAATCTCTTTAAGTGACATCATACCCTGCTGAATGGACTTTATGATGAACACTAGTCATAAACTTATCATCATAATGTTGACATATTTTGTAATCATTATTCAAACATATAAATTATATAAAAAACTTTTTTCTAAATATTATATGTATTATTTGCATAATGTAACACTTATCTATCTCCCTTTTGTAAAGTGTAAGGACTGAAGAGGGGTTATTAATTAAGACCCGAAATGCATTTCCTACAATAAAACTTCTATAAAAAAAATGCTCCTTGTGTGACGTGTTACTGAAAAAGTCAATAGCTTTTAAGTCTTTAAAAATCTATAATAAAACAGTAAGGGAAAATTTAACTAATGGAAAAGGGGTTTGCCAAAAGTACATCATTGAACACAACAGGGAAGAATGGAGTCAAAAATGGCTGAAAAACTGTATGTACAATTAATGGATGGACCCTAAATTTGAGTGAGCAATAGCTCGGTAAGTTGTGAAATCACAGATTTTGTTACTCTTTGAAATCATTATATTTTCAAATTTTCAAAATCTAAACATTTAAAAAGAACAATTTTAAGTTAACAACTGCTACTTTACAACTGGTTAATATTAGACAATAAAAAAACACTGCATAAACCTAACAAATCAGTGAGAAAGTTATAAACAATGAGTGAAAACATTCACATGTTATAACTTTCTCTCTGGTTTTTTAGGATTATGCAGTGGTTTTTATAGAACAATTTTAAAGCACTAAGATTTGATTGATTAGTTTATATTTAAAAATAAGATCATTACTTTAAAGATGCATTTTATGCTGTGCAATTAGAGGCATGATACTATATAATATCAATCTACAACTTTGTGATAATATTTGTCCATTCTTTTAAAAAGGCAAAAGAAAGCACACAAAATAAAAAAAATAAATAAATAAATAAAAATAAGGTCTCTGATTTCTCTAATTCAAAGTTTAAGATTCAGATCTTAAACCTTGAATTAGAGAAATGTGATCTCAAAATTATTTTGACTCAAACACAAAATGTATTGAGTCTATAAGAGTTAAGTCAAGAGAAATATAAAATAGTGAAAATTTCAAGTTAAGAAAGTTTGATTTTCTAAACTTGAGAGTTGATGTTTAGAGTCTCTTGTATTAGACATTTTTATGCTGCATGTCAATTGTGAGTATGCTGACTTATGGGGGGAAACCGTTAATCCCTTGTCAGGGATGACCTAGAGGCTCTTGCATATGTGAGTGGTGATTTAGGAGGCAGAGAATACTAAAGTGCCTTACAAAACCATTTATTGGTTAAAAGTGCTTTTGCTTACATCAGATGTAAAGGAATCCAAATAATAGGAAGAATTCACAAGGTTCAGACTCTATCTATGTTGTAAGTCCTTTTGTTGGTAACGATATATAGCTCTGGGGCAGAAGCGACTTGTAGAAGGTCTGACTTATTTCTGGGATCCTTTTTAAGAAGGTGATGATGCAGGGTGGAAAAGACCACACGGGAGGAAAAATTACCACAATGATGAACGATGACCCCATGTCCTTTAACATGGAGTTTTTATACATTTTCCTGTTCCTAACTCTTCTTTCAATTGGTCGGGCTTCCCCTTCCTCACTCCCCGATTAGTCTCTCACCTGTCTCCAGGTGGAAATAGAGACCATTCAGGTCACAAGAAAAATCTGCTTGGGATTATTTATCTGACACCATTCTTCCTTCTCACTAAGGATGCACCAATAAAAAAAATGACTGCTTACTAATTAATCAGCCATGCATTATTGGCCAATACCAATTAATCGGCTGATTAGTGTTAATAATTTATTGCATTAATAGTGTGAGATCCTGGAATTAATTATACAGTTAATTATAATGTGGAAAAAACCCATTTTTCTCCACCTGGTATTTCCATCTCTCTTAGGTCAGGTAAACAAGAGACAATTGAATATCCTTGCAAAATCAACAATCTCTTCCTTTGTTTGGGAAAGTTTCTAAAACAAATCTCAACACTTAATTGTTGATGCAGGAAACTTCGTCATTGTTTAAAAAGCTGAAGTGTTTCTGTGTTTAACAGAAACAAAATATATTTCTTTAACCGCTGATATTTGGACAGCAACTACAAACAATTCTCCATTTTTAAGTATAACAGCCCACTGGTTGAAGGATGATTTTCAGCAGGAAAGAGCTGTTTTGCAAATTGTTTCCTTTGAAGGTTCCACACAGCTGCACAAATCAGTGAACAGATAAAAATTGTTCTTGAACTGTATAAGTTGACAAGTGATAAGATATTCTTAGTACTGAGAGATTCTGCAGCAAATATGGTAGCTGGAATTAGGAATTGCAACTTAAAAGCATTATCATACTTTATACACTGTAGCTGACGCTAAACGAATGCATATTTTCTGAACAAGGTGTGAAAACTATAGTCACAGTTAATAGAAATATTGTCACACATTTTAATCATGCTGCTGTAGCTGTAAGCAAATTGGAAGATTTGCAAGAAAAGTTAGGTTTGCAGAAACACAAATTAATTCAAGATGTTCCTACTCACTGGAATTCTACATACTACATGTTGAAACAGCAAAAAGTCCTTGCCACATATGCCAGTGTTTCTTAACAGGGGGGCCGCGGCCCCCTGGGAGTCCATAAGAAGTTTGCTGGAGGCCGCCAAATTATGCAAAATTTCCTTAAGAATATAATAAAAAGAAAATTGATGTATAACCAAATATTGTATTGAAAAGTGAAATAAGAAAGATAAAGTTTTCTTATTTAGTTTTTTATTTATTTCTTATTTTTTCCTACATACAACTTTATTAGTACAGAAGAAATAAATGTAAATATGCTACTTATACCGCACTATTTATTTCTTTTATTTCAAAGTAATTCTAATATGCTTGGAATTTTGGATACAAATTTGTGCAGAATATCCTCTCCAATTTTCAGCAGCAATGCAAAATTTGCCACCTTTCACTAGTAGATATTTTCGAATATTTTTTGTTTTTTCTATAAATTTTTAAATATTTCTTATTTTAATTTTTGTTAAAAATTAATGAGTTTTTGTTTAATTGTGGAGTTTGAATGTTATTTAAATAGATAATGAAATAATAAAGTTATGTTTTACATTTATTATATAAAAAAATAAAGCAATAATAAAAAAATCAATTTATTATAGATAATTTAACAAATATAAATTATTATTAAAAAATGGGGGTTGCAAAAAAAATTATGAAATATTTGGTGGGTCACGAGTATAAAAAGGTTAAGAACCACTGACATATGCTATAGATAATAAAATTCCTACTTTGAGCCCATATCAGTAATCTCTCATTGAAAAAATTTTTCTACTTTTAAAACTATTCAAAGAAATTACTGTGAAAGCCAGCAAATGAGAAACCACTTCATCTTCAATAATTCCCACAATAAAGACTCTGAAATTATTCTCATCAAAAGCAAAGATCAGTAGTTCCTTTAGTGGCATTAATACCATAATAGAAGAACTAGAAAATCCAATAAAAAAAGATTTTCAGCATATATAGAAAACAAGTCTTTATGCTTGTCATTTTTATTAGATTCAAAATGAAATTTCAAAAGAGGATATGGTAGAGGAAATAAAAATATGGACAATTGATAGCTTAGAAGATGTTGATAATTCAAAATCTCAATAAGAATTAAATTCTGAAGCTTCTACTTCTGGAGATAATCAAGATGGAGGTGAATCTCTAAGTTTTTCTGATTTATTTGATGAATTAGCTCAGGGATGGCCAACAGTTTTGCCCTAAGGCCGAATTGGACAGAAAACTTTTTTCACAGGCCGAACCAGAGGCTGCCCTTGGAAGATTCTGAGGTGGTGCGAGATCACATTGTGGTGTCACCCCGTAGAGACTAAATTGTACATAGAGATTACAGATACATTTTTCACATTATCATGCTTTATCAGCATTCTACGCTATAATAAGAGATTTGTATTGGAGGGTTAACTCTAAACGCACAGTGAGTTGTTGACTTTTTTTTTTTTAGGTGTTAGAATTTTTCACCAATCTATTCTGACTTAAGTATCTAATATTGAAAGATTAATCGTGGGCCACGAGCCACATAAATCCATTACACAGGCCACATCTGGCCCGTGGGCTATATGTTGGCCATGCCTGAATTAGCTTCTGGTAAACAAAAGAATGAAGAATAGCATGTTTTTAAAAAGAAAGAAAACAACGAAAGAAACAAACAAACATTTTGATCAAGGAATAGAAACATATTTACATTTGCCCCTTAAACAAAGACATAGTAACCTATTTTTGTGGTGGAGAAGTTCAAAAGAACTTTTTCCAAATTTGAGCAAAATAGTTATGAAATATTTATGTGTCCCAGCATCTTCCATTGAAAGTGAAAAAATTTCCAGCACTGGAGATAACATTTATGAGCTGGCAAGAAATAGGTTATGCCCTGAAAATGGTGAAATTCTCATGTTTTTGCATTACAGTTTAAGGGTTTTACACTTTGAATATTAAATTTTTATTTATTTTATATGTTTAAAGTTTAAACTTTAAAGAGAGAGTTTTGAATAGGTTATAATCCTGCCAATTGTGAGGTTCGTAGTGTAATATGCTTTTTGAATACGAAAAAAGTCCGCCCTATCAAAATTTACAGACAGATAATAACCGAGGTTTATGATAATGTGATGAATGAAGCTTCAGTTTAAAACAAACAGTAGGGATCGTTGTCCAGAGACATTGTGCTTCTTCAGGATAACGCACATCCACATGCTGTTGCATTGACGAAGAACTTGCTTCAGCAGTTAAGTGGGAAGTTTTTGAACATCCTTCTTATAACCCAGACTAGGCTCCAAGTGATTACATCTTTTCCCAAAATTGAAAGATTTTTTAGCTGGGAATCACTATGGAAGTGACAACGAACTGAAAGAGGCTGTTAATGACTGGTTCAAGAACTTGGAGGTAACTGAATGTGCAGAAGGCATAGGAAAGCTGATGATACGCTATGACAAATGTTTAAATTTGTATGGCAACTATGTAGAAATATAGCTAAGATATCATATGTGCTGTAAAATAAGTTTTGTTTCATTATCTTAAATAAAAATATTTAGAGAAACAAATGTTCTTTACTTTTAAAATGACCCTTGTATATAACAGAAATTTATTAGTTTTTATTACTAGCATTATACATAACATTCTAACAAAAATACCAAAATGCAAAGTTGGCTGACTATCAAAACTGATTAATCGGGGAAATGGCCGATACGGCCGATTACTGATTACTTACTGATTAATTGGTGCATCCTTACTTCTCACCATTGTATAATAGCAAAGGTGTCAAGGTCTGGATGGCATCACAGCATCACTGTCTCAACACAGGTAAACTTGACATCTTGCAGAATCAGTTGCTTCTCTGTGTCACATAAAAAATTTTTTTACAAAATTTGTATGCCCTTTCTAAGTTTGACCTATTTCTGGGGCCTCACACAACAGTTTGATATTCAGCAGAAAACTATTTTTAATATTATAATATAGTGTTTTATTTAACTTTTTAATGCATTTTTGTCTCCATTAAATAAAAATTATATATATATATA
>NW_019384905.1:112772-164617 GCF_000671375.1 Centruroides sculpturatus
GCAAATTTAAATTTTCGCCAGTGCTGTGGCGCTGCAATCTTTGGCTATGTCTTGGGCTACTCAAATATTTTACGTTTTTGATACTAAATTAACTTCTGAAGTATAATTTTTTATTGTTTTTATATTTTTCAATATATTTATTTTGTTCGTACAAAATAAAAAAGTAATTTTTAATGATACAATAGTCTTCGTTAGGCTTCACATTGACGAAAATTCAACGCAAAGCAACACGCAACGGAGAAAAATGTCAAGATGGGATAAATTAATATATTTTTTCATACATAATCAGTTATCCGAAACATCGATCTTCTGAACAACCCCAGTCCCCAATTGATTCGGATAATCGACGCTCTACTGTATATATATATTCTATATTTTTTGTTTAATAATTTTCTCTATATTTCAAAACAGTTTTCCTTAAGAAAGTAAAAAACTAAGAAGGTTCTTTATGAAGTAAATTTATTTTAAAATTTTGATATTTATAATAAATCCAAACATCTAACATTTCAAAAAGTTAAATTAGAAAAAATTGTTTTGTTTTAAAAGTGCTTTTTTTCAGCTATTGAAATTGGGCTTCAATTTGAAAAAATTTTAGACAAATTTCCACTGTCATCCATCTGTCCATCCGTCTTTCCTTAATTTCAAGAACAGTGTTAGATGGAATCCGAGACCAGATTTGGAAACCCTAGGGACATGAAACCCCAATTAACTATATTTGAACTTCTGATGCAAACCAAAGTCATGTTATTTCAACTCAAAACTTTCCCCTGAAAGCAGTTAATAGATATTTGGCACAACTCTATTGTTAAAGAAAAAGTACACTACAGTACTAATTTGAGATGGAGAGCATATATTTTAAATGAAATAAATTAAAAATATGATTAAACATTGCAGTCTGGCATTGTAATGATGTCACAATAAATAACTGCTCGTTTTAAATTAAAATACTGACTGTTTATAAAAAAAACTATTTTATACAATAAATGTAGAAATTTCTGAGTTAATGAATGTAACTTACCTTCATTTACAAGATGCACATCAGAAAATAAAAAAACAATTTTCTGATTCTCTAAAACTATGCTTTTATATAAATTCTTCAAAGTTTCATCAAATAATGATTTTTTATAATAATATACTGGCTTTACTTCGAATAGTTGCAAATTAGCAGCATATGTTGCCAGTCGAGTCAAACTTCTTTTTCCACATCCTTTAGTTCCAATCAATAATAAATGGCCATCTTCCATTCGTAACACTCGATGAATATGTATTATGTGCTCAAGTGCATTATTAAATAGTATCAAATTCATTGGAATATAGTGTTTGTTGTAATGATTCAAGATCTGAAAAATTTTAAATTCATATGTACTGATTTTTTAAAAGGAATTTTATTACAATAAATTTTATAATATAGTATATAGTATATACTATATACTTATATCAAATTATCAAACGAATGGAAAATGCATGAGAGGTAGTGCAAAGGTTTGACAAGGTACTTTGCTGGTTTGTTGGTACCATATGCCACTGACTTCAAAGTGTAGTGTTAGTTCATTATTATTAAGAGCTGGCTTTATATGCATTTAAAATCACAATATATAAGCAAACATATGCAGGTAAAAAGTCCAGAAATATGCATTATGCACGTGAAAGTTCCAGTAATATACATTGGCATTTATAGATAGAAATGCATGCATATTTTACTTCTATCTACAAGCAAATCTTACTAATGTCTGTTATGTCACATAGGTGGGAGAGGATAAACATTTGACAATATATTTTACTTACAAGACACAAAGGATTTGAAAATTATCATGTCACAAAACAGTAGAATATTGTTTCATGTAGGAGATGCATAATGAAGTCAATTGCAAATAAAATTACATGTTCAATCAAATTTATAACTTTCTATGCTAGTTTCTATTATTAGCCAGAAAAATAATCTAGCAATTTTAAGTTTGGCTAATGATTTGGGTTTTGGCTTTGTGTATGAATATTCCTGAAACTTATATGAAAGATCATTCACATGTAGTGTTATATATAACATGTGATAATCATGAAAGGGTTTCATTGACCAAGGAGGGCAAACTTTCCGAAAAAACACACACAGTAGATGGAAAAATGAATTTATTACATGTAATAATAATGTAAACTTATAAAGGGAATCCAGCTCTAGAGGTTTTTGACTAATGGTCACTCCAATTCTGGTCATTGGTAGAACAATTTCAAAAATTGTCATGATTAGTACAAAAAGAAACTGATGATAATATTTACAAAAATTTTTCCTAAACACTAATTTATACCTATAAGGAAATAGTAAGTATGGGCAAGAAGTAGGATAGGAAAGAATAGCTGGGTAGTGTAAACTACCCAGCTGTTACCATGAAAAGCCATATGAAAGCTTCTTAAACACAAAATTCTCACTTCTGTCTTCCTTTTCTTCAGTTCTTGAGGGTTTTCATATATTTGATTCCAATAGCTGGTCACACATTCAGACTGTAACACATTAACTTCAGGTAACACATTAACTGTGGTTTTCAAAGTTCTTGCTCAAAATTCTGACTTTACCCATCTACTTGGGGACCAGACACTAACGTCTCTCCATTCGTCATTCTCTCTTTTAAACCACCAACTCAAAAATGACCCCATATGCCCTCAGGTAACCTTGTAAACAATATATTGGTAAATTCTAGAAAGTGGCCCTCACCAAGAAAGAAGAATTAATTAAGAAGATTAAAAAGTTTTTGAATGTGGAAAAAAACAAAGAACAGGGAAAACTGTCAGAAGAACAAGAGCAGACAACATGGCATGCAACCACAAACCATCCAACAAAATTTTCTGTTCTATCATTAGTTATATCTACTGAATTACACATTACATGTCATTACACAGGCTATTTCATAATGTTTCTCAGAGTTACAAAAAGTTACTGCAAGAGGAATACTGAATTTACCTCAACAAAACCAACACTGGATGAGACAGAAACTCAGAAAGGTTTTTTTAACATTTACAAATATTCAATAAGTGCACCATGGATGACACTGCATCAATTGATAGCTGACACTACTGAGATGATATGCTCTTTTAGCTTGGAGATATCACATGGCAATGGTAGAACAAACACTTTATCTTTTATGTAACCCCTACAAAAAGAATGTCCAAGTGATGTGGTCCCAAGATCATTGGACCTCACATCATGTGATTATCAGAGTGCCTGGATACTCCTTTGTAGTTACTATTTAAAATAGTCTTTAACTCAATTTAAATGCTAAAACCAAACTCCCTTTAAAATTGCATTTAAATGCATATAATGTGCACAAAATCTCTTAAAAGTGGACTTAATTGATTAAATACATATTAAATAGAACAACAATAATAACAATCAGACACCTCCAGATTCATTCACTCATTTTTATGAATTTATAATAGGAAATTCTGAACATCATAGAACTCACTAAGCAATGGAAATAAAGTAAAATTATTAATTGTAGAAATTTTTTAAAATTGCAAATACTTGAAAGGACAAAAATGTTAATGTACTATTTTATGTAATATTATATACATTATTGACTTTAATATTACTGAAATATTATTTTTAAAATTATTCTAAAATATAAAATATATTACTGAATACTTATATTTAAAATTGATCATAAATCTATTCAATATTTACATTTTGCAGAATTCTTCTTATTTCTTCATAATCATTGAAGCATTCGTAGAATCTTGGTTTGTTATTTAATGAATTACGAAAGTCAGCAAACAAAGAAGACTCTTGTTCCACATTTTCTTTATTTTCAAAAAAATATTCTTGTATTAACAAGGAGAGTGCATCCTTTAATATCAAAACAATTTATTAATAAAATTTGATTTCATATTTTGATTTCAAAATATGAAATTATTTTGATTAATAAAAATTTGATTCATTAATAATTATACATATTTATATAAGTTACTTATAATTTATTACATAAAAATTTATAAAATTACTTCCCTCTCCTAAGCCTTCCACAAACCTTCATTTTCATAACTGTCTTATTAACATATGTATCTCTTCTTCTCACAATATATCTGAATCACTATAATCTAGTCTCCTCTAACTTTTCAATGTACAATATATATGTTTTATACCTGTATAATTTCTGCATTTTTTAACTTCTTTTTTTTTTTTATAAATGATCACAACCATACTTCTTTCCAGTTCTCTGATATTATCAATATTTGTTAATTGTATATTTTCCTCAAAATATATATACTATAATATTTATAAAACAATATCCATTTTACAAATGCTACATATGCAACTGCTATTCAAACTCTGTAAGACATTTTTCCAAAATTTTCCAATTTCAGAATTATGTTTGAGGTATGTGCAGAAATTAAGTTCTAATTAGCTAGAAAGGAAAAAAAACTTACTTCTTTGAACTTTCATTTATTGCCATAGGAAAGTATATAGTTATAGATATTTTTCCAGTGGCATGCAGTCCATGGAAGCTGTGGAAGCACCACTTCCCTTGTATTTTCTAAAATGTAAATACATATTGTGGATAATTTTCATAAGAAAGTTCTTATATCTTTTTTTCATGTCAATGTATCTATTTTGGAATTAAAATAAATAAACTGTTTATTTTTGTCATTTTCAATATTTGTTTATAATTTTTATGGAAACACAGCTTCCATATCATCAAATGTCACCACATGCCACTGTATTTTTCAACATATTCATCTTTGAGGTTCAAACATCTGTCAAAGTGACAGATAAGTATTTGTAAACCCTTGTCAAAAAGTCTCCTTTTAACTTATGGATCCAAACTTGGATAACTTCATACTTGCAGACTTCATACTGGTTTGTATCCTTGCCCAATTTGCACAACCTGGCATTACGCAGTTATTGAAGCTACTGGGCATGGTTAAATATTAAGACAGAATAAGCACAATTATTCCAGATATTACAGGTTCAGACAAGAAAAGAATTTTCAGAGCCCTGCCACAAATTAGCAACATATTGATTATTGACCATTTGTGATATGCCATAATGAGGAAAAATTAAAATAAACTAATAAGTAGTTTTAAAATTAATAAATACAAATGTATTCTGACAGTTTATGAGTTAATTATACTTTCTATTTGCAAAATTTCCTCAACCTTAACACAAAATAAGAAAAAAGTAAACTTTTAAGAAATTTGCGAGATTTCCTGAGATATTTCCCAGGTTAAAAAAAATGACCGGGATCCCATTTAAGAAACCCTAGTCCCAATCTAGCACTTCTGACTTCCACTTATTTTTGCATTTGAAGAAATTTTTGGAAAGACAACAATTCAACAGTGTAGACACTGGTGCAAGATTGTGTTTGTAAATTGCA
Source organism: Centruroides sculpturatus (assembly GCF_000671375.1). NCBI lineage: Eukaryota > Metazoa > Arthropoda > Arachnida > Scorpiones > Buthidae > Centruroides > Centruroides sculpturatus. The sequence goes on from NW_019384905.1 coordinate 118,133, forward strand.
GAAAGATTTCTTTGAAGAAGGTTTGGAAAATCATCTGTTGCTATGACAAATGTCTGAACTTCAAAGGTAAATAGTTACAACTATTTTTAACATATACATTTTCCTATGACAATAAATGTAAGTTCAAATAAGTAAGTTGTTGTTTCCATCTTGTCAACTAGAACTTCAGAACATGCCATGTACTTTAAAAATTTTATTAATTAAACAACATATAGCATTTTTTAAATTATGATTTTTCTAACTTTAAATTAATTCTCTATTATTCAAAAACAGTGAATAAAAAATATTAAAATAAATAATTTGTTTTATTATTTTTGATAAAGGCATTTGTAAAATATTGAACTTGGTACTTCTTATAATTAAAATTTTTCAGAATTAACTGTAATTAAAAGTATTCACTATAACAAGAAATTTACAATTAACCAAATTAACAACTCTAATTATTTATCTTTAACTTTAATTAATTTTTTCATCAAAATTTTATTAATTCCAACAAAATACAAAATAATCTAGAAAATTCTGAATGTTACAAAAATATTTCAAAGGTCTCATACTAAAGTCCCAATCTATACTAACTCAAACTTATTCTTCCTGAACCCTTTTCTTTCTCTAATTTCACTCCATTTGACTGATTTTTATCATGTAGAGGATATGTAACACATCTAGGTTGCCAACAACAAGGAAATTAAAGACAAAGGAGATACAGAAAACAAAGAAAATGTTCTTAGAAATACATAAGAATAATAAAGATTTAAAAATATTGTGAACAGCCACAATTGTGTGTTAATACATATCATTTGATTTCTGAATATACAGTTTTAATATACTGAATTTGTTTGGATTCTTCTGAATTTCAATAAAAGTAACAAATTCTGATAAAACAATTAGTAATAGTAAACTTACAGTTATGATCTTACAATCTTCTTCATTTGATAATCTATCATGAAATACTCTCAAACATTCATTTCTCCACAACTGTATGAATTCAGCAGGTGTTCTGTAATATTTTGGTGTTGCAAGATAAAGACCATTATAGACACGTGTCAAGTCTCTAATATTAAATGAATAATGGAATTTTGTTGGTATAGGCAAAAGTAATTGACAAACTGTTTTATATAATAATATTGTAGTTTTAGTAATTGAAGAAACAATATCACATATTTCTGATGGAAAAAATTTTGTATGCTTCTCTAATAAGGAAAAATATATATGGAAAATAGAATCATCTGAGAGTGGCAGCATAGAAAAACAGCAAAATAAAGATATAAATCTTGGATCAATTTCATTTTTCCCACCAATACCCTGTAAAAATAAAATAATAAATTAAGAATGATTTAAAAAAGAATTATTTGTTCACAGATGTATGCAAATTTATGAAATAGTTCTTTACACTAAGCAAGGTTATTTATTCATAGTTACAAAAATGATGTCAAATATTATTTCCTTCCGTATTAATTTTATTTGTATTTTAATTAATTCTAAAATGTACAGAAACCCTTTATTTAACAGACCCCAATATAATGGACAAAAAATTTCTGTCTGATAGGAATAAATTAAAATCTCTTTATTCACAATCAGCATACTAAAGGGTTGGATTAAAGAGTAAATGAGTATAAATTATTCAACGTTTATTACATAATTATTTTATTCATACTTATACAGCCAAACCTTGGTTTTTGAATAATTCAGTTCACAAACAAAATTTTGAACTCATACTTGTCTCTGTTGCCATATGATAACTTGATTGCCAAACAAGCTACTCAGCAAGAACCAGCCATAGATTATAAATATGCAGACAGTTAACTCCCTATACTTCCTATGTTAAAGAAAGTCAACAGTCTAACAAATCAACAACTGGACTATCGATTCAGAAGTTAGTGGTGCTGAGATCACTCATGTCATTAGATGTCATGACACAAATCATTGATGACATTGCTATTTAAATTAGATTTCAATGAGCATTTGAGAAACTAATCTACACTGACTATCTATATTAAGCAATAGATAGTCAGTGTTAGTACTCTCTTCCCTATTTTCACAAGTTACATTTAAATAGCAGGTCATGAGCTATCAATTTCCTCCCAAAATTATTATTCATTTTTTGATCTTTACACATAAATGCATACTGGAGTATTAATTATTAAATAAACATTGGCTAATATATAATACTTCTGTTGTTGGTTATTGGGTTTAAGAACCAAAAATTTAATTTATTTGTTTGTTATTTATTTATTTAATTAATTTGTACCGTTTATATTTAGTTGTACTATAATTATATTCTTGCTTAGGTAGTATATTATATTATATACATTCATGTTTTAGAATGCTTAAAAAATATGAAAACTATTTTGAACTCTATTATATTTGTATTCTATTCTTTATTTTGTATTCTGAATTTGAAAAAGGCATTTTAAAAATTAAAAATACTTACATAGTTAAAAATGAAATAAATAATGTTATAAGTTAGATTTAAAATTTTTGACTACATTTTAATTATAAATTCAGATACAATTGTATAATAATTTGATTTAATTCTACAATTAAATTAAATTATCAAGAAAAAAATTTCTTCAACGCGATTTGTATGGAATTTTCTGAACAATATCATTGTTATAAATGAAAAATTATTATAAGATCAATTTTATTTCTTATCTTAAAACTGCTATATTTACTTTCTTCATAGCTGCCATTAATTTAAAATCCTTGAAATTCTTCCAACGTTTTGATTTATCAACATCATATATACCTCTATGTTCTATAAGTAATTTTAGCAAAGCAATAGGCTGTTGTGTGCCAAATTCATCAACCTGTGATTAAAAAAAACATAAATGTTTGTAATTAGGAAAGTTAATTACAGATTAAATAAAATCAGCTTGTAAGAATTTAAATAAAAAAACTGGACAATATTTAAAATCAATAAAAAACCAACATAAATTCTAGCAAAAACTTCATTTATTGCTAATCTTTTCGATCTCATCCAAAGACCTTCTTTAGACTATATCATATATTAGAATTATCTGAACATCAGTTTCAAAACACAGACAGACTAAACATAGCTTACAAATTTGAAAAATATAAAATGTTATAACAAATTTAGAAAAATATTTTAAAGTATAAATAGATGTAATAAACCTTTCCAAATTTAAGAAAAACTGATCAAATGGAAAACAATAAAACTACATATTATAAAAATGACAAGTTGGAAATACAGTATAACAGTTTAAAGTAATAAAAAAAAAATAAATATTGAATAATATTTAGTAATTCATAACATATGCTTTTGTGGTTATAGAATATCATATAATAATAATTTCCATGTTGTGGAAATGCCTTCTGTATCTTTATTGTTTATATACTTGGTTTATTTAATAATTTGTAGTTTTTTAAGCTCAAGAATTTTAATTCAGAGAAATTACAAGCTGGACAAATCAAACTAATGCTTGTACTTGTAAATCAATTTGGATTGCTAGCAAGATGGCTGAGGAAGTTAAGGCATCAACCTACTGATCTGAGATATCTGAGATTGAGTCCAAGTGAACAGGAAATTTTTCAGGAGATGGCCTGTCCTGGATACATCAAGCCCCATCCCTCACCACCAGGCTGCACCATTGTGGGCCTGGCTGAACTCATAATGGCCTGATAAAAGGCAATCTTAGTGCCCACAGGACAAAAAAAGTCCAAAAAAAATCAACTTGGATCTCCAGTACAGAGGCATATACTGTAGAGGGTAAAATATGTGCAACAAGAAGACCAGACAAAAGAACAAGTCAATGTGCATTTATTATACAAATTTTGAGGGAGCAGATTACAGATTCCAGCTTGTTGGAAAGTACAAGACATAGTTACAACCACTTTCCACTCCTTATCGAGTCTCTTCTGACAAAAAGTTGGTAAATTGCAGATGTACTTAAAAACTAAACTATAACTAATTACAACTAAGGTTGAGAAGGGAAGAATGATAAGAATGAGAATAAGAATCAGAATGAGAAGGTACCGGTATTTTAGATGTAAATTGTTGGGCAATCATCGATATTCTGCTTTGTTTCAAGGTGGTCACAGTTAGATTCATCCAAACCATTGTCAGACAATTATATGATATCTGTGTTAGAATTGAGGTTACAGGAAGGCATGGATAAAGGTTCTTTCATTCAGTTATCCACTCTTATTAATCTGGTAGCTGGATTACAATATTGTACATGTTCCGTTACACATAGTCCTAAGTTTTGGTACGCTTCACACTTGGAGAAAGTCTGACTTTTCTTATTGGTTCCAGTATTTTACTAATTTGTAACTTCTTGTTACAGTCCTGTTCAGGCAGTTGCTCCTACTAATACTCGTAGACCCTAGTCACGATCGTTCCTCAGTCATGATCTGACATCCAAACTCTTCGGCAACCAAAACCTTGACTAACTCTCTCACTCTCTCCTGCAGGTTCCTTCATGTGGGACCCATTATTCACCACTTTCTTCTTGTTGCCAATCAGGGCCCACCAAAGATAAAGACAGTGCCTCATGACAGGAAAAGCATAAATTATAAGTGAGAAGAATTTTAGGAAAGGAAAATTGAGCTCTTATACTATATACAATTATATACAACAAAAAAAACATATGGCAGACAGCCACAATACAACACAGTATGGTAGCTGAAATGCCTTTTTTACAGTCTATTCATGTTCCTTTAATCTAGCATATAGTGAGTGTGATATAGTTCCTATGTATTCAAGTGATGTGCCAAATCAGCGATCTTGAAATGGAACCTTGTATATTCTGAGGATTCTGGACATATCTTGTTAGTCTTTATAGTTTCTTATCATCTAAACTGTATATAGTAGGATTCTTTCTAAAACAGAGGTTTGTGTTAGTTACCCTAGCACTCTCCTTATGTATGCTTTTTAATGTTTGATTAAAGTTTTGTTATACCTTTGTATAACCTGTCTTTAACTTGCATTTGTGCCTGAATCCTTAATCCTGTATTTGCTAATGAATTGTTCAATCATTCATACTAGTTTGCAATTTCTCGTATGTTCCAACTCTTGGTAGATGTATGCAAGACTGGAGCAATGATGAAATGTATGTCTAATGAGACCTGTAAAGGAGAGCTTAAACCTGAGAGAATCAGATACTGCCAGAATGTAGAAAGAATGGCATTCCAGTTTCCTACACAGCAAGATAGTTATACTCTCATATATAAGGATAAATACAAGTGAATAAATACAAAAATGCACAGTTATATGGCTTTTCTGCTTGCACTTGAATGTAAGACTAAAGAGATTGTTATTAACTGTGTTCAAAAATACTCTCTATATTACATTTTTTGTGCTACAAAATAAACAAATCATTAATGTACTTGATATAAAAGATGATTTAATTTAAGAAGGCAGGGAGTATAAAAATGCTATGACTTTTGTAAAACAAATCACACAAATCTCCAGAAATTGGGCTTCTAATAAATATACCCTGGTTCTGCAAGTAAGGTTTATAAGGTTAAAATTGAAAAAGTGAGAGTAGCATAACAAATGTGCTAATTCAAATAAGTCATGATGTTAAGAATGCATATCGAAGATGGTGTTGAAAAGAATGTTATATAATTCAAAGAAACATGGTTCAATTCTAATGGATGGACATAATGAAATAAAATCCAAAATATTCTTCTTTGATCAAGATAATATTCAAACTGGTAGACAATTGACTTGGATCAAATACAGTAAATGGGTAGGCCTACTCCTATTTTAGAAGTGATAAAATAATATATCTGTCTCTCTAACAGGATTGTAGGTGAACTGTATTTGTCAAGCACTGGATATAATTATTTACCTTCCTTGTGTGTTTTCTACTACATTCAGTTGTTGTAATGTAAACACTCAATCTTGCATTATAAGTTGCCTTTCTTGTTAGTAACAGTGCTTTATGCTTTAGTTTTGTCAGCTTTCAGCTCCACAATTCCTATCTCATCATCCATTCCTTGCTGACTTTTACAGCATTCTAAAATAGTTTTTTCCTATTCTTAATAGCGCACACATAGACCAGAAAAGATGATTTCCAACAGAAATATTCTGTGTATGTAATTGAGACCCATTCAGAATCATTACACCTGTTAGCATCCATGTAAGCTTCATGTTGAGTAGTGGAGGTGCATACATTTGCCTGAACTGAAAGGCATCCTAAAAACTTTAAAAGGAGAGATATCCCAGCATACTACTGTATTTATTGATGAACTTGCATTTAGGCACTTTTTGCCTCATCAGGCTCTATTGTAGGTTTCTAACATGACCTTTTTTCAGATTGTCTCTTACTCATTTGGCAAGTTTGATGACTCTGGTATTGACTTTGTATAACAGAAACAGAACCTCTTCATACAGTTTATTTTCAATTAAACTAGATTGTGTAGGAATGCATATTTACAGCATCTATAGACACTATAAGTATCTTTTTTTCCAAAGTCCCCAAAAAAATATAAAAAAGGATTGTTTATTATTATAAGATTATAGATAAAAATGTTTTATCTATACACTAAAAAATACGTGTATACTATACCTTTGGCATATTTAAATCATCAATAAATATTGTAAGTATCTTTCCCACTGATGGTCCATAAATATTTTTCATTCGTTTCTCCATCTTTTCTTCTAAACGTTTTTGAACACTTATTGATGATGTGTATGATGCAAAATTCAAAATAAGTAACATCTATTGAAAAAATCAACATAAGAAAAGTAAGAGTTTCATTAAAAATAAGATTATTAAAAAAAAATAAAATTTAATAAAATTGATTTCTACAATTTCTTTTAAATAAGATTTTCAATTACAGTATATACTCATGTAAAAGTCAATTTTCTTAAATCAATTTTTTAAAATCAATTTTAAAGTCAAATTTATGGGGTTGACTGTTATTTGATACTACTTTTGGGGAGCTGAAACTCAAGCTAGAATCCAAAGTACTAAATCAGTAGCAGATCTCTAAATAAATAAAAATGAAAACAATAAATTACATTAATGAATCCCAACTTAGGGGCATGTTTTCTATAGGAAAAAAAATTTTTAAATTGTTTTATCCACATGAAAATAAAACAATCAAGTGATTTCTTTACAAGTAAAGATGCAACTATTTGTTTTTTAATAACACAGGGTATTCTTCCAGCTAGGAAGAAATGTAGTAATTTATCATGCCAAGGAAATTAAAGTATGACTTTAAAGTAGATTTAAATTCTAATCATCTTCCATATTTCAGGTGTGGTAGTAAAAGTTTCAGAAAAAAATAGTCTGTTTTCTGTAACAGTTTTTTTAAAAGTATGAAACTAGAATTACATGAGTTTTTATATTTAATTTTTGTGTTTTTTTCTCAATGAAAAAATTCTGGCAAATGTTGCCCTGTTGTTCATGAAAAACTACAGGTCTATTAAAAATTCCAGATTTTTTGGCCAATAAAAGGGAGTCGACTTTTACATGGAATCGACTATTACTCAAGTATATATGATAATGTTTTATATACAAGGTACTGTACATTCAATAGAAAACTGGAAAAGTGCTATTAAAAGTTGAGAAGATGAGCAATAGTACAGTAATTTACATAAAACATCCAAGTCTGAGACCATAGTAACTGTAACTGCAATTGGCAACACTAGTCATGTGTGAGAACATGAGAGAATAAACAAATAAAATGACAGCATCTCTTTGACAGTGCACTAAGCAAGGGTGGTGTAGTGTTGTCTGATTTTTGATGAAAACTGATCAATATTCATTGGCACATGCAAGTACTATAAGGCCATGGTTATCAATCTTTTTGAAGTCAGAGAACACTAAACTTTGGCATTTTTTTCCATAGGACACTTACAATACATCAACTTTCAAGCAGGGTTGGCAAACCTTTTTGAAATCAAGAGTGCACTCAGTCTAGTATACAGGGACAGATCTACATAGGGACTAATAGGGCTTAAGCCCTGGACCCCTAAGTGTATAAAGCCCACAAAAATTGAATTATCATCATAAATTTTTAATACTTTTTCATTAACAATGAGCACTTATTGTATAGTAAAAAATAGTTAATATTAATAATATAATAACAATGATAATTTATGGTATTATTTGTTTTATTGTAATCAATGTAATGTAATTGGTCAGTAATTAATCAATGTAAATATTTCTTTATTTCTTATGTTTTTTTATATAAGATACAAAGTTTGTAATTCAGCACCATTTCATTAAATAAATATATTTCAACTCTGATTTTGATATTATTAAAAATGAATTTAAAATACTAATGTATAGATTCTTAATCTAACAAAACAAATGGATCCCATTGGACTTCAATAAGCCATAGACCCCGAAAAACCTAGATCTGCCCCTGCTAGTTTATGACGTCATTGGCATTTGCTGATTACATTCCCAAACAATAATTATTTTACATTGTATTGATTTTTCTTTTGCAACAATTTTTAATTGTATATTTGATGTTTTCATGGAACACTTGAAGTGGCTTCATGGAGCACCTGTGTTCCACAGAAAACGGATTGAGAACCATGGCCATAAGGAGATGACTACATGACTTGCACACAGGTGTATGAGTAGAGTTCGAAGGTTCCAAAAGCAGCCACAGTTCTATAGCAGATTCCCTATGGCTTGGACCACAGTAAGTGTCTGAATTGTTAATAAAATGTAAGAAATCAGTAAGACTCTTAGACCACTAATAATTGCTGTCAGAACAGTAATAAATTACTAAAAATTAAGTCACAAACTCTGATATCTTCCATAATTCATCTCAAATAATACAGAATCTTGGATACTTAGGACTCAATTTCTATATGTATCATAAGCCTTTTTAACCCTGTGCAGAGTTAAAAATAGCTGTTAGTAGTTGATATTTTGATATTATGCAGAGTTCACAATGTCAAAACTAAGTGAAGTTGTGGTCTATCTTTAGATACAATAATAATAATTTGCTTTAAAAATGTACATTGGTTTTCAAAAGTTTAAATTAAAAAAGTATTATTGTATTTCTACTCAAAATGATAAAAAAATTTTTTCAGAGCAGAAGAAATATTGATTTTTAACTAAATTTAATTTTTAAAAATTGAAAAAAAAAAAAAATACATTGAAGTGAAACTGCAATAATTAATTTACAAACATAGTCAATATTCTCATTATTATTATGTTTGGTTTAGTGGATTATACGCGGTTGATACCGGTGGCTGTGTACTATGCCGGACCAGAGTCAAGGCATAGCAACCAAAAACAAAAATTAAATAAGTGTGTCAGTGTCAGTGCCTGTATTCAGGAATTTCCTAACAATGTGGCATGTATTCAATATAGTGGCCTTCTGTAGTGTGATGTATATATTTCTACTCAATTCTAATGTTCCCAGGCTTTTGTGTAGTGTGTGTGGTATCACACCTGTACAGGAGAGAACGACAGGTACAATAAGCACCCTATCCATCCTCCACAGATGCCTTATTTCCTGGGCGAGTTCTGTGTACTTGCTAATTTTTTCAGTGCATGTGTTTTGTACATTGTGAGTGTTTGGAATGGCTATGTCTATAATGTATGTGATTTTATTGTGTTTGTCAATGAGTGTGATGTCTGGTCTGTTGTGGTAAATTGTTTTATCTGTGATTATGGCTCTGTCGTAATACATTTTGTGCGTGTTATTTTCCAATACTGTCTGTGGAATATACTTGTAGTATGGTTCGTGGATGTCTGCCAATTTGTGTTTCTTTGCAAGCTCTTGGTGTATTGTATTTGCTACTTGATTATGTCTGTGTAAATAATCTGTCTGTGCCAAGAGCTGTACACCCAGATGTAATGTGTTGTATAGTTTCTGGCTGTGTACTATGCCGGACCAGAGTCAAGGCATAGCAACCAAAAACAAAAATTAAATAAGTGTGTCAGTGTCAGTGCCTGTATTCAGGAATTTCCTAACATGAAATTCCTGACAGCTAGTAATTGCACACATGCAGAAAATGTCACATCATTTTCTGCATGTGTCATTTGTGAGTGTTGTATATTTGAGTGTGTTTTCTATAGTGTTTAGTATTTATGACCTGATCCTGTATGGCAATCATGAATCCTTCTGTCTCCCAAAGAGGCATCCTCGATCTAACCAGCTGTTTGACGCAGTTTTGTCAACAAAATCCTGGGCCAGGTCATAAGGATTCCTGCCATGGAGTGCCTTTTGCTTGATGGTGTCTATGCTTTTTATATATTGTGTCATGTCTGTATGATGTGAGTGTAAGTTTAATGGTGTGTTATTTGAGTCTGCTATGGTTACTGCTTTATGTAACAGTAATGTTTCTTGTTTCTTGTAGAAAAACTCTCGCAGTGACTGTATTTGTTTGTAGTGAAGGTTAACTATGTCAATCAAACCATGTCCGCCATCTTCATGTGGAAGGGTTAATCTTTCTGTGGCAGATTTAGTTGTTTATGCTTAGTAAGTGTTGTTCTTGTTTTCCTTTGGAGTTGATCAAGATCTGTGTGAGTCCAATGTATAACTCCAAATGAGTAAGTGAGTACAGGGATGACATATGTGCATATTGCTTTAACAGTGTGTTTTGCATTTAGCTGTGTTTTGAGAATACCAAAGTAGGTTAAATGCCATTTATTTAATTAATTTAATTAATCTTTGCTTTATTTGTGTATGTTCTGTTAGTTTGGCTTGTTGGAATCCTAAATACTTGTAGAACTCACCCTCTTCCTTGGATTCAATAACTTCTCCATTTCCAAGTGCAAAATCTTCTTTCTTCAGGATTCCTTTTTCTATGTGAAGTGTTTTGCATTTGTCTAGGCCATACTCCATTTGTATATCTTTGGTGTATGAATGTGTGATTTGTAGGAGTTGATGAAGTTGTTTCTGTGTGTATGCATAAAGTTTTATGTCGTCCATGTACATGAGATGTGACAGCGTAAACTGTGTTGTTTTTTCATGTCTCATATTGTATCCATATTGTGTGTTGTTTAACATGTTAGATAATGGGTTCAGGACTAGGCAGAACCAGAGAGGACTCAAGGAATCTCCTTGAAAAATTCCTCGCCTAATGAATATTTTGTTTGTTTGTATGGAAGTGTTACTAACCCTGAGATGTAGTGTTGTTCTCCAGTGCTGCATAGTGTTTTGGAAAAATGCAATGAGTGATGAATGTATTTTGTACATGTGTAGAATATGTAGCAGCCAACTTTGTGGAACACTGTCGAACGCTTTTCTGTAGTCTATATATGCCATGTGTATGTTTCGGTGTTGTTTGTGTGCTTGCCGTAGAATGACTGAATCTATGAGTAACTGTTCTTTGCATCCCCTGTGATTTCTACGGCAACCTTTTTGTTGTTCTGTAAGAATGTCGTGTTCTTCTACGTGTTTGTATATTTTGTTTGTGATACAGGATGTCAATAATTTGTAGAGTGTTGGAAGACATGTAATTGGTCTGTATTGTGTGGGGTCTGTGGTTTTGTTGTTTTTAGGTTTCATGTAGGTAATGCCCCGAGTAAGAAATTTTGGCATGTCTTGTGGATTGATGATGATGTGTGTTAGATGTTTAGCTAGTTCCTGGTGCAGTGATGTAAACTTTTTGTACCAGAAATTGTGAATGTTGTCTACACCAGGTGTCTTCCAGTTGTGTGTTCTGTTAACAGCGTAGCGAATGTCGTGTATGTTTATTTCAGCACAGGGCATACTTGGTATGTTATGCAAGTTTCTGTTCTCCTCCTTGATCCAGCCTGCATCAGCATTGTGTGTAACAGCATTGGACCAAAGAGAAGACCAATAAGTTGTGAGTTCTTCTTCTGTTGGTGTGCCACTGTGCTGTGTATCAGTGTTTGTTTTGGTACTGATTTGTCTGTAGAAAAGTTTTTCATTGTTTGTGAATAATTTATTTTGTTGTTTTCGTAGTGTACATGTTTTGTATCGTTTGAGTCTACGTGCTTTGGCTGCGAGTTTTTGTTTTAGTGTATCGATGTATTCTGTAATGTGTGTGTTGTGATGTTCATGTTTTGTGTGTGTTTTAATTTTCTTGAAAATGTTTTTGAGTTGTTTCTTTAATTTGGGTGTTATGTTGTTTTTAGTGTATTGTGTCAGCCTGCCTAATTGCTGTCTAATGTCATTTATTTGTGTTTCTATTCTTCTCTGCCAGGCAGGCTTATGATAGAATTGTGTTTTGTGTGTGTCTGTCTGTGAGTGTATTTTCAGTCCATGGTGTGTTACTACTGTGACTGCCCCAGCATAAACTAATGTATGAATGTCTGTAAGTGTAGAAATTGAATGAATGTAGTTTGGTAGTAAGTGAGTGTTTACATAATCTAGTGTTTTTCCTACTGCCTTTGACGTGTTGATTTTTGGTATTCGTGGTCTTTGTGTGGGATCTGTACCAGTATATTTAATGAGTGTTTCCTGAAATATAAGTGAGAGCGTATTAACTAATTCTATGTCTACGTTATCAGTGATGGATGGGGAAGTGCCTGCAGTATCATTAGTGGTACTTGTTGTGTGTGTGCTGTAATCAGTGCTTGTTGCTGGATTATCCTGACAGGTTACGTGATCTTCATTAATGTTAAATGTTTCTGTCTGTTGATGTATTTGATCAGCAACCTGTTGTTTGATAAGTTCAAGTGTTGTTTGTGGGATAAGGTTGTTGTGTATAATTGTTCGTTTTTGATCAACAACCCTTTGTTCGGTGACAGTGAGGTGAGGATATTGTTGTGTGAATCTATGGTGTACTTGTTGTCTGTATGCTGTCATGTTTGTTTCGAGTCTTGTGATAGTGTAGTAAGTACAGATGATAAACTCATTCATTTCTGTTGTCCATTTCATCCGTTGGCGTGGTTTTCCAGCCTTTGTGGTCTGTGGGTGCATTGCCACAGAAATACTAAGGCTAGGTTGGTTCCTCACATCTGCTGAGGGCATTGCAGTAGCCATGCTTGGGCTGGCGCTGCTTTCGCCACCGGTAACCAAGGGAGACTGCGGCGTAATTTTTGAATGTGAACCTCTGCCTAACCCACAAACACAGACCTTGTTAACGCAGGCGACGTCCGAGCTGGTATCACACTTTGATCTGGTTACTACCATGGTAATTATCTCCACAGAATGTGGGTGTGGTCACTCTTAGCTTCATTTCTCCCCATATACCTTACTGGCATGGGTGTCCCTACCAGGAGCTTGTGCTCCAGCCTGCATTGCTCTATGGTTCAGTAAAATTACTGGGCTCTCCCACCACGACCAGGTGGCGACCATGAGAGAGTATTATTATTATATATATATAAAATGTATTTTGTGATTTTATATATATATATAATCACAAAATACATTTTATATTAACACCTCTTCAGAACCTCTTCAGCATCCAGTAAAAACATGGAAGATGAAACAAACGGTTTTGGAATCCCCCCAGTTCCAGCTTCTGGTTGAAATAGTTCATTTCTAATTGGAATTATATGCATTGAGAGCATGATATAAAACATTGTTATAGCCTGGATTAATCAATGCATGTCTTTTACTGGCCTTATCAAATTTGAATGCTACACAACTATTCAATTTGATTCATTCCAATTAGAAATAAACTTCAATCTGAAGTGGAATCAGGTGGATTCCTAAACATTTGTTTCATCTTCCATGTTTTACTGGATGCTGAAGAGGTTCTGTGATTATATATCAGAAATAATTTTGTTTGAGGGTTTTAGTTGTTTAAGATGAAGTTTTAATCCTAAACTGTTAAATAAGATGTCTTCAGCATCCAGGTTTTAACCTGAAGCTAGAATCAGTGGATTCTGAAAACATTTGTTTCATCTTCCATGTTTTACTGGATGCTGAAGAGGTTCTGTGATTATATATATATATATAAACCTATTATTTACATGTTGAGAATATTGACTATATTTTTTTTTATTAAAATCAGTTAAAAATTAATACTTCTTCTCATGCTTTGAAAAAATTTTATCATTTTGAGTAGAAATACAATAAGATTTTTGTCAACACCACTTTAATTTTCAGATTCAATCACCAAATTTTCATTATCTGACTCAAGTAACATCTGCTGCAATTCTCCAACATTCTTCTTATTGTCAATTTGACATGTGTTATTCTTCACTTTTTTAAACAGCAAATATCTCTGAAAAAAAAAAAAAAACAAAATCTAATAGGTCACAGTATCTCTCAGATACAAATTTGTGTTGAGAAAGATGTGCAGTGTTGCTTAACAAAGACTGATTAAGCAATGCTAGCTAATAAATGTTGCCAGTCCTTTAATTGTAGCTACTCAAAGTTGCCAGATTCTTTGCTGTTTTGAAACAAAAATATTTTAAAAATTATTCTGAATGTATCTGAGACCAGTCATGACCTCTGTAAGGTTAAAAAAGTTTTAATATTATCCTATTGTTTAAAAAAAATTTATACATAATTTGGATATTATATATTTTATTTATACATTTTAGAAATTTGTAAAATTGCACTGTAGTGAGTAAAAATAAGTATTTTAAATTAATTTAATATTAATTACTTGTGTCCAGTTTTAATTAAAACATCTTACTTATCTTATAACCAATATTTTCCAAGATATTATTCTAAAATATAAGTGTATGTCAATAAAATTAAAATTATTACTCACATTCTTATCACTTTCAAGTGAGTTCAAAAAATCAAGAATTGTGATAGTTTTTGATGTTCCTGTTTCACCAACAACAATAGCAGGATAGGAAATTTTTTGCATTTGATGTAGAAGCCAATTTAAACGTACAGTTTCTGCTGTTGGCACTAGTATATCATTATATATAATAGTTGAAGATGACGTAAAAGACTGAATTAAGTTATTCCAAGGAATCCATACTTTTTTATTAGAATCAATGTAATAATCATATAAAGTTGGTAATGTTAAAGGTATTTCACCTGTAAATGATATAAATATGTATTGTAAAACTGGTATATTTAGCATTGTTCATGTTATTTTGAATATTTTATTACCCAGTTATCATCGTGCTATGAAATACTAAGTACCCACAGTAAGTCATTTAATTGTCCTGTTCTATTTTTTTGCTAACAACCTTTTGCTTTAATTCATTTTGATTATTTATTTTAAATAGACTTTATTTCAGTTAAAACAAATTCTCTATATTACATTTATACAATATAATAAAGTCTTGTTACTAGTCAAAGCTGAAACTCTCTAGGACTTTATTATTTCAACATGATACGAGAAATAATAGTTTGCATAGTAAATAAATTGTAAATAGTTTGAGTTTTTAAATTTTATCAACATATCATTACTGTATTATAAAAAAACTAGCAATAACTTGCTGATAAGAAAAAATTTCAGAAGAAAAAGTTTCAAAAGAGTTTAATACAAAGATATATTATGAAATATAAAATAAACCATACCTGCTAATGCAAAAGTTTCATTACTATCATTAATTGTTTTAAAAGAACAAATACTTTTAACAAAACTATCAAATTTTATTCTTTCATTTTCTTCAAAAACTGATCCAATTGACCAATAAACAGCCATAAGAAAATAACTTTCAATTATATCCTGATCAGTAATATCTGGAGTTAATAGTGATTCTAGCATCAAACATAACTGTGTAATCTAAAAATAAAATAACTCATTAGTTGATTTACATTCATTAAAAACTACATTATATCATATAAATGAAAATATATTTAGATTATACAATGTTTTCAAAGTGAATGCATTGCTACTCAAAATAATAAAAATTTAACACAACAATTATAAAAATTTAATAATCAGAAATAACAAGATGTAAAGAAATTTCCCAAAAAATATTTTTACATAAAGCAGTTTCGGAAAAAAGTTTTTGAAAATATCTCTCTTCATGTGCCATATCCGGAACACCCAGTGCAGGTTAGTACAGATTAGTTTGCACGCCAAGTGATGTCCTGGGAGAAGTTAATACCAGAATGATTCCCCATTGCCTTCTCTGGACATGCAATATTACACAGGGAGAAATGTCTTCCACAAGGTCTTTTTGAGGGTAACTGGCCCCTATTCACCATTACGGACATGGAGAAAACCCAGACAACTCCACGTGGTTAGCCCATCTTGGCGAGGCATGAACCCATGACCAAACTCTCAGTGTTCAGGGGTGGAACTGCTTGGCCACTGATGGGCCTTTTGAGAATATAGGAAGTTGGAAAACAGTATTTGAATAACAATAATAATTAGTGTTGTAACGAATAGTATATTCGGCCTGAGGCCGAATACCGAATATTCGGCCAGGAGCGTGGTCGAATAGCCGAATATTCGGCTCGATTATCGCACGTACGAAAATTGGCACGCAAACCGCATTATGGCAAGGACCCCGCCCTCTATTGGCCCGCTGTCATTACACTTCACCAATCGCGTTAATTCTTGACAGTTGAAGCGGACAGACATGAACGTCATGGCACTTTTCACTTTTAAATCCTTTATTTACAAGTGCCTCGACACCGCTAGGCATAGCCGAGGTAAGAATACATAAATGTTACAGATGTAACAGGTCATTTTGTAATACAAATTTTCATAGAGTATAGAATGATACACAATATACATGAAAACATATGAACAAACAATAAACATCAATTACAATATTTACAATCACTACAGGCCGCTTGCCAGTAGTGGTAAAAGTAGGGTTAAAAGCCTTTGGATATTTTGTTACATTGTATAAAGCAACAAATAACAATAACAGCCGCCATAAGGCAATACAATAGTACATGTAAAAAAAAAAAAAAAAAAAAAAACATATGACTTAAAAAGACATATGGAATTAAATTACAGTGGTCCTTTTAAAATATGTTTTAATAAGGTCTCTAGTGGCTTGGAACAGATTGTTATCTCCAATCAAAATACTAAGATCAGGTGGCCATCCGCAATTGTTAGGTAAAAGTGCAGTAATGCGTGCCCGCATATCGTCTAACATAGGGCATTCTAAAAGATAGTGCCGAGAACCGTCGGGAACACCGCAGATTGTACAATTCTGTTGGTTTGATATTTTAAATCTGTGGATATACTGGTAAAACCTGCCATGGCCAGTGTAAAATTGGGTGAGGCAGTGCTCCACGTCATTCTTTACTGTATTAGAGACCAAAGGGAAAAAGTCCTTTGTTAGTGTGTTGTTATGTGTGTTCCAGCAACGTTGCCACCTGTCCTTAGCGTAGTCTTTGATTCTTTGAGTTATATAGCTCTGTGGTGTTGCAGAGTATGTAGGATCGTCACAGGAAGTGGCGGCCGACTGAGCAAGTTCATCAGCTCGCTCGTTGCCGAAGACACCACAGTGTCCTCTAACCCAGATCACAGTGAATCTGTTGTTGACTTGAAAGTACTGTAAGATAGGACCAACGAAGTTCTAGCCGTTATCCAAGAATGGTGCAATGAGGTAAAGCATTCTATCAATCATACCAAATGTACCGCTATCATTTTTCCAAAGGGTAACGCACTCAAGAAAGGGCCCAGCATCAAAATAAGCAGTAAAAAAATCCAAAACTCAACTGCAGTCAAGTACCTAAGGATTATTTATCCTCGACCATCGGCTAAACTAAACCGACCACGTACATCACATCTATGAAAAAGCTACCGAAGTAGCCCAAGCGCTCAAAACGATAAGCAGAAATAAATGGGGCTATGGACCCTCGGCGAGCAGGATTCTCTACACCGCGGTTGTTGAGCCCATTATTACGTATGGGGCAGAGATCTGGGGCTCATCGGTTACGAGGGTCCACATCAAACGTAAGCTTCTCTCAATCCAAAGGCTGTCAGCCATAAACACCGCCAAAGCATACAAGACAGCCCCTACAGAGGTCCTTCTTGTCCTCAACAACACTCTCCCTATTGACCTTAAGTTCAGAGAAACAAATATAAGATATAATTTGCACAAGTTAGCTAAAGGGGAGATAAATCTTGAGACCTTCAGCACCGCTACTTGCAAAGAGACTTACAACAATGAAATTAACCAAATTGCGATGCACGTCANTGCGGCTTTCGATAGAAGGATCCGTTGCTGGGGGCAAAGAACTATCCAAGGATGACTCCTCCATAGGTCTAACAAGCACCTGTGGAAGAGTACCCGAAGTGTTATCCATTAAAATTTGTGTACAAATGCGTAAAGTAAAACTAATTCCAGAAGCCACTAAAACGTTGAAACGATCGTTAGCCACGCCTAGACAGTTAACGGTCCGCGCGGTGTTTGCTATGGTAACGTAAGTCCGTTAAATGGAGGAATGCTGCAAAATTCGCTGAATTTTTAACTTGCTATAGTTTAAAAAGTATTATGATTACAATTCCCAATTTTTCATGAAAAGTTACTGAAGCAGTCCACTTCCGAATGATGGCAATTACGTTGAAGGATGGAAACCCTGGGGCCCGATGGAGCCCGCCGAAACCCGACGATAAAAAAGATAAAAATGGCGAAATAACGAAAAGTACTGGTCCTAGGAACCCCAAAATTTCAGAATTACTCACAGTTAAAAGTGTCTACAAGGTCCAGTGAGAATTTCCGGTAAAACGATCTCTACCGTCCGGATATTCGGTTCCGAAAATCCCAAACTTCAAACGTCGGTAACCTTCGAAATTCTTAGCTCACCTTTACAATTTTGGTATCATCTTGGTCCTTACGAAATCCCGAATCGATCGATATAACAAATTTCACTACACTAGTTAAATCCAAGAAGAAACTGCGCGAAATCCAGGAGCCCAATTT
Organism: Centruroides sculpturatus; assembly: GCF_000671375.1. NCBI lineage: Eukaryota > Metazoa > Arthropoda > Arachnida > Scorpiones > Buthidae > Centruroides > Centruroides sculpturatus. The sequence goes on from NW_019384905.1 coordinate 136,795, forward strand.
AGCACAACCACACAGCTATCCTACTCCAGATAATAGTCTTTACTGTATTAGAGACCAAAGGGAAAAAGTCCTTTGTTAGTGTGTTGTTATGTGTGTTCCAGCAACATTGCCACCTGTCCTTAGCGTAGTCTTTGATTCTTTGAATTATATAGCTCTGTGGTATTGCAGAGTACGTAGGATCGTCCCAGGAAGCGGCGGCCAACCGAGCAAGTTCATCAGCTCCCTCGTTGCCGAAGACACCACAGTGTCCTCTAACCCAAATCACAGTGAATCTGTTGTTGTTCTCTAATAAATTATTTAAAATGCAGTTGACTATTGGATGGCGCCAGTTATAATTAGAAATGGCTTGCACTGATGAGCATGAATCCATGAAGATGTTAATATCCGTGGAGTTGAAATTGTGATTGCACCATTTTATTGCTGACAGAATTGCCCAGAGCTCAGCCTGGAAGGCAGAACAGGTGCTTCCAAGCCTATCTGAGAAAGTATATATTTCTCTGTTTCTCTGGAAAGCCACAAATGCACACCCCACTTCTTCATCGTTCTTAGAACCATCGGTAAAGATATTCAGGTTTTGTTCCAACCAGGGTTGATTATATATAAGTGGCCATTTGTTGGGAGCAACACTTGGAATTTCACTGAGGGGCATTTCGATGTTGTTATAAACCCTGTTGTCAAGATCAATATTATTACCTTTTCTCATGCTCCATCTTTGCACCGTAGTATCAATATGCAAATTGATCGGTTGTTTTCCAGCTATAACCTGCAAGGCGACAGTGGGAGCAGTCGAATATGCCCTGCAGATGCGGAGGAGAGCCCTCCTCTGAGCACTCTGAAGCCTCCTATCAATTTGTGATGTTCCTAGTCCTTCAGCCCAAACCGGTGCTGCATATTCGATCATGGGAAGGAAAACTGAGTCATAAATAATATTCATTATACTTGGACAAAGGCCCCATTTTGCCTTTGCCACTCTAGACATGGCATTAAATAGCAAGTTGGTTTTGTCGCAAGCTTGCTTTATGTGTGGAATCCAAGAAAGTTTGTGATGTAAAATTACTCCCAGGTATTTCAGAGTAGGAACAACTTTAACACTTTTATCTCCCATTCTTATGGTTGGCACTCCGATAAAAATGAGGGGCCCGAGGTCTGGAGAAGACAATTCCTTTCGTTTTATTGGGGTTGAACACTAGTTTATTCCTATTGCCCAGTCCTGTATTTTAGTGAGGATGCAATTGGCCTTACGCTCAATCTCCGCCCTCGAGTTAGCTGACACCAACAACATTACATTGTCGGCGTAGGCCATAACCCATCACCACCAAAGTCCTCCGTGAAAAAGCTATTAAACAGCAGATTCCACAGCGTGGGGCCCAGGACGGAGCCCTGCGGGCACCCACGAGTAATCTTTCTTTTCCAACTCATAGAACCCATTTGAAGTGTAGCTGAGCAATCTTCTAAGTAATTTTATCATATTATGTAAATAAGTTGGGCATCCATCTTCTCTAAGCCTAAAGAGTATCATAGGCCACCATGCCGAATTAAAGGCTCCAGCTATGTCTAAACTGAGTCCCAGGACATATGGGAACATAGTAAGTAGTTCTTTTACTTTATTAACAACAGAGGTAATGGCATCCGTTGTGCAGGAGCCAGGGCGAAAGCCAAACTGTTGCCTATGCAAGTGTTCACTTCTCTCTAAAAACCAGAATAATCTATTTAAGATCATTCTTTCCAACACCTTGCCCATTATGGGTAGGAGGGAGATATTCCTGTATCCATTAGGAGACGAAATTTTCGCATTCTTGTCCTTGGGTATTAAAACCAATCTTGCCTTCTTCCAGACATGAGGAAAAATATTATGCCTAAGGCATAAGTTGTAGAGTGTCAGAAGTATACTAGGTCTGCGCTTCCATACTTCTCTAATTATGTCCTCATTTATGCCGTCCAATCCAGGAGCTTTCTTGGAAGGAAGTCTTTTGATGGCTTCATTTAGTTCCACTGCTGTAAAAAGGGGAGGGCAAGAGTTCACAATGTATTCAGCCGTGAGTTCCCTTCACGGCTGAATACATTGTGAACTCTTGCCCTCCCGTCGGGAACACCGCACGTTTTGTCGTTTTGTTGTTTATACTACTCAACATAATATACTCAACATATATTATGTTGAGTAGTACTATCCTCTGAGGAATTGTCCTCAGGGCAAAGATTGTCCAAAAGTACACCAATTGTATTTTCCATATCTGCTACCTCTCCATTATCTCCATTACCAAAACTACTGAGGCAAGTAGGAGTCTTTAGTTTTGATGCACAACTTTTATACACAAACCCCCAGGGGTTAATCGAGGCCGAGGAGCAAAATTCTTTCCATGAACGTATCTTTGCCTCTTTAATAGCATTTTTGTATGTGGCTTGATAAGTTAAGTACCTTTCCTTCAGCACATCTCGTTCCTCATTCCTGCTTCTCTGGTATAATCTTCTGTTCTGCCTGTTAATCTTCCTCATATTGGCTAAATCTTCGCTCCACCACGGGACACCCCATTTCCCTGACCCAGTGCCGCAGAGTGGAATTGACTGATCTCAAGCTGTACATATGGTATTGATATAAAGGTTTATATAATTAGATGCAGTGTCTCTCCTTTCAATTAAGGGATTTGCATCAATGTTCTCATCAAGAAGCCCAAAGAATAGTTCCCAATCCGCTTTGTTTGTGTTATAAATCCTGTTAAGTTTCTGGATATCTGTCCAGTGACACTACGTAGTTCAAAGACATTGGTGTTGTGGTCCGAGAGGCTGTCCTCTTCCAGCACACTCCAGTCATGGAGAAATGGAACAAGGTTGGCAGAGAGACATGTGATGTCTATCCATGAGGTTCCATTTGGACCCACAAATGTTGGGGGGGGGAATTAGGATCATTAGCAATGATCAGGTTGCTGCTAGCCAAAAACTCGTCCACAGCCTCCCCCTGCTATCCAGCTGGTCAAGCCCCCATGCAGGGGAGTGAGCGTTGACATCTCCTGCCAGGACGACAGAACAATTCCCAAAGTTATTAAGTATCTCTTGTATGCCTTGCAACTCTTGCCTAATATCAGTCCCACCAGGCACGTACTGACAGATGATAATCAGGCATCGTCCATCGAGCTGGGTCTCTATGCACACCCTATTTTTTGTAGTATACTGTTGGTGGTGGAATACAGTCATCCTGTTGTTGGGGACAACGATCGCAGCCCATGGAGTACTATTAGGATCATGTATAACTAAATGTCTGAGTGAAATACAGGCTACCTTGCCCCCAACACAATAAGGTTCCTGCAATAACACTATGTCCCAATCGTCTATATTAGCACAAAGAGAAGATATGGCACTAATCGATCTCTGAAAGTTAATCTGCAGAAATTTAACACTGATATTCTTATTCCCCATAATCGGTTCTTGTTATAACTAGATTTCTGATACGTTTAAATGCAGGACAGCACCTGTCGAATGCATTGTGTGTACCATTTCTCTCTCTCTACAAGTGACAGTTGTTACACTTTGCAGTTTTATTCTTACTTGGGCAGTCTTTAAACCTATGACTGCCAGCACATTGGCTACAGATTTCGTTTGGTTCTAAGCAAAATTTACTAACGTGACCAAAACCATAGCATCTGAAACACTGCACAATTGAGAAATGTTCCTCCACCGCCCATCTGGCCCATTCCATGTTAATTTAAGCTTCTTAGTGTTATTAAACATCCCATAAATAATAGTTTAATTTGTTTATTTACCTTCGAGATAACCCTTGACATTAAATATATTTGCCATTTTTTCCGCCATTGTAAAAAGTAGATTATTTTAATTCAGAAATTATTTAATTATTTAATATTTTTCAATGTGATAACACTCGATGATGTTAAATATATCGCCATTTTTTCCGCCATTGTAAAAAATAGATTATTTTAATTCAGAAATTATTTAATATTTTTCAATGTGATGTGAAGTGACCACAGAAACTCTAAGGCTGTGTTAATTTTTCCTGTTTTTTTATTTTCGCACAGTAAGCATTTAATTAAAATTATATTCGTAGTTTACTGATGAGGTATTACTCCTAATGGATGAGAATGAACAGGGCTGGATGAAATAGGTGCGAGGACCGATTAAATTTTCTTGCGGGGCCCTTCAAACTTTAAATAACTAAATTAATTAACAGTTAATTTACATATTAAAATATAGATTTTAAATATTTATTTAAAACAAAATCCAAAATCTAATTATAAAAATCAAAAGTCATGAGGTAAGCAAATTTCTACATTAAAAAACCTGTACCAAATATAAATACAACTACATTTTATTGAATATAAACATACATAGATATTTCTATATTTTTAAATGAATACAACTAAAGACAATTTTTCATGGCAAAAATTTATGGTGTGTTGATGAATGAATATAACTGAATTTTATCGAATATAAACCTATAAAGAAATGTTTTATATGTTCCGAAGTTTTTGTTCTGTAAAATCTTTTAAAATAATATCAAAATCCAACTGGCTTGCTTCTTGACTCTCAATCGACATGATCGCTAAACCGTTTAATCTATTCTGTAATTTAAAACTATTCTTAAATATATAAATTTTGATGTCCTGTGGGGCCCCTTCAAGCGCGGGGCCCGATTGGCGAAAATCGCTCCAATCGCCTCAAATCCGGCCCTGAGAATGAAAGTGATGAAGCAGTTGTTTTATTACATCATATCATTAAAGCTATACCAGTGAGAAAAGTAAGAATGAATTTAAATGATATGACAGATTCTGATTGTTTGTTTTATTTTAGGTAAGTGATATACAGTATTTATAAAGTAAAGTAAATACTTAAAAAAAGGGAATAACACGTAAAATTTTATAATTTTAACAGATTTCCAAGAGATGATTTGTTTCATCTCCATTCTGCTTTACGCCTTCCATCTGTAATTATTTGTGAAAATAGATTACGCTCACTTGGAATTGATGCATTATGTATTTTTTACGAAGATTAGTTTATCGTGATAGACTTGATGATATTTCTGTTTTGTTGGGGAGAACAAAAACTGAACTTTCACGAGTTATACGTGAAAAACTAAATACAATTTAGAATAGCCATTCCAAATTGTTATTGAATATCGACGAAATAAAACTAACAAGAGAAAAATTAAAATTATTCAGCCAAGCGATAGCAGCAAAAGATGCACCTTTGACAAATTGTTGGGGGTTCATATATGGAACAGCACGTGCTATTTGTCGACCAATAACACATCAAAGGGTGCTATTCAGTGGCCATAAATGTATACATTGTTTGAAATTTCAATCAGTGGTTACACTCGATGGTACGATTGCTAATTTATTTGGATTATTAGAAGGAAGACGTCACGACAGTGGAATGTTAAGAGAATCTAATTTGTTAGAGCAGTTGACTGTGATTCCTTGTTATGACAAAGGGACCCAATTTGTTTTAGATGGAGATTCTGGTTATCCATTGCGTCAACACCTCATTACACCGTTCCGAGGTGCTAGCTTAACACTCGAGCAACAAGTATTTAATTCCAGGATGAGTTCAGTAAGGGAGTGTGTGGAATGGGTATTTAAAAAAATAATTCAAATATTTATTTTTCTAGATTTAAAACACAATTGAAATTGTTTCTTCAGCCTGTCGGTAAACTGTATATTGTTGGTACACTACTTACAAACTATCACACTTGCTTATACGGTAGTGCAACATCAGATTATTTTAATTGTTTACCCCCCAAATTAGACAAATACTTAGAATGTAATCAATAAATAATAAATAAATAAAGAAATTTTTCAATTTTAAAAAATTTTTATTCAGTTTTTATAAACATTTTTTTTATTCAATTTATATTCAAACTTTTCATAAGTAATTTTAATAACAATCTTCTTTCCTCGCCATCCTGTTTCAGTCTTGCTTCTCTCTCTCTTCTCTAAATCAAATTTTTTTGTTCCAGTTTCAGTCGTTCTTTATTTAAATTAATTCTTGATTCAAATGATTCTGTTGGTCTTGCTTGCTTTGTAAGTATGAGACAACAAAGTATTCTTTTTTCCTTTTTTATGAAATTGGTATCTTCATCTAAAAATAATTAAAAATTAATAATTATATCATAAAGAATTTTTAAGTTTTTATATTTACCAGATTGAAACTCGGGAGATGATGCTCTTAAAGATGTTATCGCTGCATCTCTGATTTGCTGCCCAGCAATGGCTTGTGGTTGTGATTTCAATGGCTTGTGGTTGTGTATTTGGGCCTCATATTTAACTCTTTTATTTCTTGTAGAAGTTGATTACGTTCTGTAAATTCCTTTTCTGTTCCAGATCTTTGCAAACTGGCTTGATCATTCTGAAAAGAAGACTATGATAAGCTATTTTATGAACACAGCTATAAAAATGTTATCGACACTTTACATCACTTGCTAAAAAATTGAATAATTAAATAATTTCTGGATTAAAATCGTCAGTTTCTTCACAGCGTTATTCGTAAATGCTTAAATAATCGTTATCTTAATCAAACAGGTCCTAATTTTAATCCCAAACACAAAAATTCAAGTTTAACCGATCTTCTACTCGCCATTCTAGACGAAGCGAACGCCGTTATCGACCGCCTAGAATTGTCAGATGGCGGCGCATGGACCGTCCGCTGTACATGTTTTGCGCTGATACGTGCACCGCAACTTCTCTGTTTTATAATTCTAAAAATAGGGTTGGTTCTGCAGTGTGTTACGAACATATAAGAACACCATAAATTTTGTTTTTTAAAAAATTTATTTTGAAACTATTACTGGAAATATTACTTATTTTTTATAATTATTTTATTAATTATAATTATTTATTTATTTCATAAAGCAGCATAATTTTTTTTTCTAAATATCCATTTTTTATATATTCAACATATATCATGTTTAACATCCAGGAATTAGAGAGAAGTTTGAAGCTTATAAATAAAAAAGATGTCAGCTGCTGCTGAATATCAAATAGATGTATCTCATGCAGCTTTTTCGAGAACTTTAAAAACTGTCACAATGTATAATATTTAAAAATAAAGTTGAAACTACCTTTAACTGCCAAACACATATCAATGCATTTAAATTAAGCTAAAGACAAGACGGGATGGACTGAAGAATGGAAAGAAATGTTTAGTGATGAAAAGTTTAATTTATATGGCCCTAATGGGTTTTCATATTATTTTCATGATTTAAGAAGAGAAAGCAGAGTTAAAATAAGCCAGCAACAAGGGGCTGGGTCTGTAATGATTTGGGTTAGTTTTGTGGGTAAATAGGATGGATTGGAAGGTGAAACTAATTTAATATTTGTTGACAAAAATATGATTGCATTTGGTGGTTTAATTGGAGGTCATAAATGGTATTTTCAACAAGATAATGCTCCCATTCATGTCTTAATGTCAATAAAAAATTTCATTAAAAAAGAAAATATTGATGTAATATTGACTGGCCTTCATGTAGTCCAGATTTAAATCCAATTGAAAATTTATGGGAAATTTTAGGAGGAATTGTTTATCAAAGTGGGAAACATAAATCTGTAAATCAATTGAAAATTGCAATAATGGATACATGAGATGAAATTAAGAATGAACAATTAAAAAGGTAATAAACACCATTCCTAAAAAAGTTTTTCAAGTAATTGTAGCCAAAGGGGGTAAAACCAAATATTAAGTGTTTAAAATATATTTAAAAATTAATTTTATGTAATTTTAGAAAGTGTACCTACACTTTGCTAACAAGTAAAAAGTGATAACTTTTAATATATTATCATTAAAAGATAAAGAGCTTGAAAATGATATTTTTGTAATTGTCTTAAAACATATCAAACTGTTTTCTAATAAAAAATTTAAACAAATTTTGAAAAATCACAAAATTTGTGGTATACTTTTGTAACAGACTGTATATCTGGGAGGCAAGATGGCATTCACAAACCTTGTCATAATACTGTAGAAGTAAAGTTGTTTTTTCCCGGCATCTTCTACCGTCGACAGTGTAGTGTAATACGTCCGTAAATTTTCAGATATACTTTTCCAAGCACCTTTCGGATTTTCATACGCATATGGATTTACAGCCACTACTTCTCTCAACAGAAATATATCGTGATAACAGGAAAAACGCATTGGAACTTTTCTAATGTTTGTAACGCAAAAAATACGACGCTAATTATAGTAAAAAAAAATAATTATTTAGTGTTATAACATCTTATGAATACTTTAAAATAGCTTAATTTGTTTATTCATCTTCGCTCGGGAAATTCGTTGTCAAATGCTTTCGCCATTTTTTCAACAAATTTTTCGTGTGTCAATGCGCGACGTTCATTGAGTCACGTGATGTGAACGTTCGCCGCAACGATTTTCTATTGGAGAAGTAACGTAAACCGTGTACTTCTGCTTGCCGTTTAGAAGTAACGTTTGAACTTCGGCCGCAACCTCTCTATTAAAGATCATCCAGATACTTTTGCTTCAAATTCATTCCAAGTTATTAGTTTATCAATCACATTATCATAATAAAAATTCAAATCTGTTGTTTTTAAAATAATCTCATTCTCAGTTTTAAATGAAAAGTCTATGTACTCTTCTTCACTTTGATACTCACAGAAAAATTTGAAATTTACTTTCAAGTCCATTTCTTTCAGTTGCTCAGTTATCATTTCAATAACTTTGTCTCTCACATCTAAAAATTCTGTTTGTTCGATATGATTAATTAATTAAGAACATTCCAAATCGAATACGTTTTTAATCTTGATTTGAATGCAGTCTTAATCTCTTGGTAGCTTCACTATTGTATAAGGCATTCTTATGTTCTGTTTTTTTCAATGTGGAGATTCTTATAGGTTGGTTTATAGTAATGATTACAGATGTCACATTTTATTTGCTTTTCTCTTTCTTTTGTCGGTTTTGTANAGGTTGCTGCTAGCCAAAAACTCTTCCACAGCCTCCCCCCTGGTATCTAGCTGGTCACGCCCCCATGCAGGGGAGTGAGCGTTGACATCTCCTGCCAGGACGACAGAACAATTCCCAAAGTTATTAAGTATCTCTTGTATGCCTTGCAAGAACGTCATGGCAGTATGTGATAAGTGATGATATCAAATGTGGATAACAGTGAAATGTCCTACACGTGTAAATAACGGAAAAGGAACAGAGAAGGACCGCAAAGTGAAAATGTGAAAATAAACATGAAATTGAGTCGATAACATAATCGAACAAGTCGAAACAGCTTATTGGCGCGAAACTCACGGCCGTCAATGCCAAACAATTGTTGTCATAGACTTCGGAAAGCTAAATGCTTGTAATGAAAGTCACTTAGCGTGCACGGGCGAAAGCCTGGGGCCGTTCGGGCTATCAAGCTGTCTCGAATCTGTGAAATCATAACTGTGACTTATATCGACGTCCTATCTGTCTCTTTTCTCCGTTATCACCAGGCTGAGTCACATAATTGTAAAATGGGAACTCTACGACGGAAAATTGACGAATCAAAAGTATGGTGAGCGCGTTTTGTGATGTATGCACAGGCATACATGGATTAGAGCGATAGAGGAAAGAGAAAGGGAAGAGCAAAGACGAGCGCTTAAAAAGAAGGATAGGCAGGGTTAGACCCTCAGATGTGCGAGGATTCTTCAACGATAGATGTGTACATGTGCTGATCTTTGTAATTATAAATTGTGAATACATGTGACTAATATTATTTTCTTTTTTATTTTGTGCATGTTACAAGTTATAAATAAATATAAACAAACAACACTAACTCGATAACATTAACTCTAAATATGAAAATGATTAATTTACTGTGTTTTTGTTGTTTATAACTCCTGTTTTTAGGTATTCGGTATTCAGCCGAATAGTGATTAAATATTCAGTATTCGGCCGAATAGTGATTAAATATTCGGTATTCGGCCGAATAGTGAAAAATAGGCCGAATACCAAATAGTAACCGAATATTCGTTACATCACTAATAATAATAAAAAGATCACTTGCAAAATAACAGTAGTTAAGATTTTGTTGGTCCTCCTTATGATCTTATTAAAGCTTTTATATACCTTGACACTATCAAAATTAATTCATTGAAGGTTTCTGAAAGTTATTTTACTCCAGCTAATTTTAATGGCTTCTTTAAGTTCATTTTTATTAGTTGGCACTCTTTTATCAACCAGCATTTTCAACTTTGCCCATAAATTTTCAATGAGAGTTTAAATCTGGGCTATTTGCAAGCCCTAGACTTTAAAAATTATTTATTTCATTTGGCTCAATAACACAAAAACTCAAACACAGTTGCGAGTTTTAATACTTTAATCGAAATACAAAAGCATGGAAATTTGCCATTCTAGCAAATTATATTTCGAAATGCATTTAGTATTCCTCCCCCTCTTCTTCACCTCCTTCCAGAGAATCCATTCCCACTTCTTCGTAATCTTTCTCCAGAGCGGCCAGATCTTCTCTGGCTTCCGAAAATTCGCCTTCTTCCATACCTTCTCCCACGTACCAATGAACAAAGGCACGCTTGGCATACATGAGATCAAATTTGTGGTCCAATCTAGCCCAAGCTTCTGCAATAGCAGTAGTGTTGGAGAGCATGCAAACAGCTCTAGGAACTTTTGCCAAGTCACCTCCAGGAACAGTGGTTGGAGGCTGATAATTTATTCCAACCTTGAAACCTGTAGGGCACCAGTCTACAAACTGGATTGATCTTTTGGTTTTAATGGCAGCAATGGCTGCATTTACATCCTTAGGAACAACATCTCCTCTGTAAAGCATACAACACGCCATGTATTTGCCGTGGCGAGGATCACATTTAACCATTTGATTTGCGGGCTCGAAACAAGCATTGGTAATTTCTGCAACCGTCAATTGTTCGTGGTAGGCCTTTTCGGCAGAGATAACGGGAGCGTAGGTAACTAAAGGAAAGTGGATTCTGGGATACGGTACTAAATTAGTCTGGAACTCTGTCAAATCAACGTTCAATGCCCCATCAAAACGGAGAGATGCGGTTATGGAAGACACTATCTGACTAATAAGTCTGACTGTGATGATAAAAATATGCAGCCTATCATAAATGAAATGTTTTCATATTTATTTATTATTCCAAGAAAAAATTATATACAAATTTAATAAAAACAATGATTATATTAGTGCTGGCAAAAACTGGAAATTCTTGAAATAATTTCCAACTTCCTATATGTTCAAATAATTTTTTCTAATACTAATTTATATAAAAATTATTTTGGGAAAATGATTGGTTTATTCATTTGAAAATAAAGTGATTAACACTTAAGAACCCAATGAATAAAACAGATGTTTTTGTTTTGAACAGTAATTTTATTTTATTTATTTTATTTTATTTTAAAACGAGCTCAAACTAAATGATTTTATTTTCTTACATCATAGGTTTCATATTTTGGGGATTTTATTTTTGAAAATAACTTAAGCTGCTTACATATATTTGCAAATGAAGTTGATCGGACTGTAGGTTGTCCACCCCTGGTTTATATGTAAATGATTCAATTTTACAACAGACTAATGTGGAATAAATAAATAAATATAATGTTCAAAGTTTTATTTAATTCTTCTGTTTTTTTTTTAAATTTTATAACAGTTTTGCTTAGAAAACTTTTTGTGTCGCAAGTTCAATGCTAGAGCTAGAGCACAATGACAAAATTTGCAGAGAGAAAGGAAAATTGCAATCCTTCCTTCATTAGAAAACAATTTGTCACAGTATAAATTAATAGAAATTTAATTTCCCATATGTAATTTTACTATTAATTATACTAAAATTTGCTGAAATATAAAAACAAAAAGTTTATAGTAATGAATTTATGAAATGTATCTAAATATCATTTAAATATTTTCAATATAAATTATAAATTTGTATTTTAAGATTTAAAAACTTACCATATTCAAAGGGGTTTGTGATATAATTGTAGTTAACTGTGATGCACTTTTATTTTGAATAGTATTTTTAAAAACATAATTAATACAATCTGGTATATAAGTTTCAAATAGTTTATGTAATATCACTTGCTTTTTATCATCAGCTTTTGTCATACACCAACATTCCCAGTAAGGAAGGTAACCAAGGTCAACAGGATCAACATAAATCATTCCACATCTAGAGACTGTAGTTGGAAGTGCATATTGTAAATTTGCAACCTAAAAACATATAATTTCAATTTTAAAATTTATATTACACAATAAATGATCTAAACCAAAACTGAATAGATTCAATGATGTCCAAATCAAAATGATTTGATTTCTGAATTATCAAAACCAAGGCTGCCTCAATGGGTGAGGTGATGAAGCAACTGCTTAAGAAGCAAAATAACCAGTCAAAAATAAATAAGTAAGCAATGAGAATACTATGTCAGATAAAATAAAGTTCTGTAAATATACTGTAAAGTTTATAAATAGTTCATACAAAAATTCCAGAGCTGTATGTGCTTTCTATGGGCAATCATTTTGGAAGCAGGGGTAGCAAAAATTGGTTTTGCCTCTGGCACAAGTTACCATCAGACCATCACTGATCAAAACTTATATACTTTAAAATTTTGAATTTAATCAAATTTTGACAAAAATTTAGAAAATTGAAACTATATTATATTTTATATTGATAATATCAATAACGATATTATTATAAACATAAAATATAATTCCTATATGGCTTTAGAAGAGGAAGAGGTACAAGGGATGCATTGGGCTTACTGAAAATCATGAATGAAAGACTTATGAAAAAGAAGAGAGGCAATGTATTTGCTTTGTTGTAATGTGGAGCAAAGTTATTATGAGTTCTGAGAAAATGACATAAGAATAGGAGGAAGAATGATTAATAGCATAAGATTTGCAGACACTATGGTAATCATAGCAGATAATCAAACTAACCTCTAACACTCAGTAAGTATATTGCAAAATTTTTGTGATAAGGATAAATGCATACAAAAGTGATGACTGTTGAAAAAGCTGAAAAAACTAATGAAGATTAGTGGAAAAAATGTTGAAAGTTTATAGTTATAAATACTTTGGGAGCATAATAGCAACAAACTGGAGAAGTTAGAGAGAACTAGAATGGCAAGACTGGCATTTATAAAACTGAAAAAACATTTTGTGTGGTTCTTCAAATCTTTCTTTAAGGAAAAAGATAGCAAAGTACATTATTTGGAGTGTGCTGTTTTATGGAGCTGAGGCATGGACTTTAAAAAATGATGATTAAAGAGAAGGATTAGGACATTTAAAATGTGGATATGGAGAAGAATGCTGAAAATAAGCTAGATTGATAAGGTTATTAATAAATGAAGTGTTGGAAAGAATTGAAGAGAAAAGAGAACTATTGAAGAAAATTATGAAAAAGAAAGCAAATTGGATAGGACATATACTGAGAAAAGTTGAAATAGTAAAAAAGGTCATGGAAAGTATAATTGAGGGAGAAATAAACGAATAAAAAGAATCAAAATGATTGATGATCTAAAGGATGGAAGGTGTCATGGTGATATCGTGTAAGAACGCAATTGGTCAATTTGAACTGGCAATGCATGCGTCTCAAAGAAGAGATAGTTGGCAAAAACATCACGCAATATGGCGGACCTGGAATAGAGCTGAGACCAGTGAAACTACTGATTGGTTGGCTGTCAATGACTATATAAAGCCGACGTGGAAGTGGGAAATTCAAGTTTGGATCCGTTTTGCTAACTTTATTCTATGATCTCTGAAAAAGTGTTACTGCTCATCAGTCATAAGGTGTTTTCTTGACGAACAAGTTTGAGAGATACGAACTATTTGAACTTTACATTGTGTTATTGGCATGCCAGAATGGACACCAATTGTGGAACAGTTATAATTTTAACTTTACTGAAGGACTTATGAAGAAATGAGAGAAATGGCAAGAAATAAGGATGATTGGAGAATGATGTGGGAATGTGGAAATCAGTACTTGCTCTTGAAGCAAAATACTGATGATAATGATATTATGTTTTAAGTCAATCAAAAGATAAAAACATTAATGCTGTAGTTATCTTCAATTTTAGTATTGAATATTTAAACATATTTAAGATATTTTCTCCAATGAAGCAACTGTGATGATAAAAATATGCAGCCTATCATAAATGAAATGTTTTCATATTTATTTATTATTCCAAGAAAAAATTATATACAAATTTAATAAAAACAATGATTATATTAGTGCTGGCAAAAACTGGAAATTCTTGAAATAAGTTAACCAGTTTTCAACAAAATATATTAAATGTCAAACTGGTTTTTAGACTGATGTCAAAACCACTTTGAATTCAGTAGAATTAGTATTTTATTATTGTATTTTATTAATACTGTATTTTGTGTATTTTAAATTTTAATGCAATATAGTGTCTTGGATATATATATATTCATTTTTTTTTTAGAGAGAAAAGTCTGAATTCCAGATATTATAAATATATTTGCAAGGCAGCAAATATTTGACAATCCAAAAAACAAATCTCTATTTCTCTAGACAGTATAAGTTCTTATAACTTAATTTTTGATTACTCACCTATGCAGAATTAATAATTTTAAAATCTCAAAACCTTAGTAAATATGTTTAAACATAAAAAGCAATAATAGTTTTTTTAAATTATCATTTATGAAAAATATTTTTCTGCCCAATATGCTAAAAATATGCATCAGCAGTAACATTTTTTAAATAATTTTGTGAAAAAATAAAATTTAACTATCATATTAAATACATAAGTTTGCATTTAATTTAATTATATAAAACAAAGATAGATATTGCATAAAATGAGAAAAAAAATATCTTTTTTCTCTTTTGAGTGATAGAAAATGTGTTAATTTGTAATCAAATATAAATCATTAAAAAAAGTATATTTTATAAATTTTTATTACATTTTTCATTTAATAAACATTACCTTACCTCAAACAATAACATACAATATGTTTGTAGCTTTATACGTTCTCCATTAGGTAATGTAAGCAATTTATTTTCATCCATAATTGAATTCATGTTTTCTATCCATACTGAATCTATATCTCCATCAAATATTAGGAAACGTAATTCAGATTTTTCAGCAGGCTGATTCATTTCTCGAAAAATAACTGGAAACAATCCATCTGTCCATTCATTAGATGAGGAATTGATAAAGCCATAAAAGTCTGTAATAGCTACAGCTTTTGGATTAATGATGCAAGTTTTTACCAATGAACCTAATCTGAAAAGTATATCAAATATTACCTTGATATATAACAAAAAATCAAATAATAAATATCTTATCAAATCATTTGTAACTTAAATTATGAAAATTGAAAACAATGTAAACTTATTCATCAGTGATGTATCAAGAACTATAAGGACTGACTTAAGTAACACCCAGCTGCTCAAGGCAAATTTGAGGAATTAGGGCATGTGCCCTTGTTGTTTTTCAGAGAATGCTACTCAATTATCTTAGAATTGTTTAGCTACCTAATCTTATGTAATTGAAGTCATGTGATATGCATTATTATATTTAGATTTTAAAATTTAATTACAATAAATGATATAACTTACTTTACATGTGCATTCATAAAAGTGTTAATAACAACACTTTTTCCACCTCCACTTGGTCCAATTATCATTACTGCATGCCTTAGCATCATTATTTCATGGATTTGCATGATTTTATTAATCTGAACAATAATAAAACAAATAATAAATAAATTTATTTCATAAAAATTACATTTCAATAGTGAAATTTTAGTTCAAATAATAAATAATTGTAAATAACTGCTAAAATTCTGGTTACCAAACAGATTATTTAATCAGAAATGTTTATGACTATGTTTTTGATCATCTTCAGCAATAATAAATGGAATAGAATTGTTTTATAGTTATTTTGTGCATTAAATGGGAATTAATTATTATATGACTAAAACTAAAAACAGTAACAGGTTATTTATTATCCTAACAAGAGTGGATACAAAATTTGAGTTTAGTTTTTCAGAAAGGTTATCAAAAAGAAGATTCAATGTTTTAAACTCTATTGTGTATTATAAAATTCTGTCATATTTTTGTCATGTTAAACTGAAATTGGGCAATTTGACAATTCAAGAACTACATAAATCAAAAGTTTGTATGTGGGTTTATGTGTCTGTGTCTCTCTCTCTCTCTCTGTGTATGTGTGTGTGTACTGTACATAGTATCAACATAAATTTATTTTATTATTATTTATTAAATTTCATGCTTCTGTTCTACAAGTACTCCATCCAAATTCAATTTACATTGTTAACGTAATGACAATTTATTCAACTATTAAAAAAATTTATTAAATGTAACAAAAATTTACCTGATGTGGCAAAATTTTGAAATTTCCCTCTTTCAAAACTTCTTCCACAACTTTTTGAAATTCAGAGTGATAAATTGATGAGTAATTAATTTCAATTTCAGGAAACAAATCATGTATTAGATCATTATACAAGGCTATATCTCCTGAAGTCAATTTTGGAAAATCTATTTCTTTTATTGCTTGTATAATTAAATTAACCTAAAATAAAATAAGTTTTGAGATAATATATTTGTTATTAAGATAAAAAAAAAGTTTAATTAAAAATATGCTTCATTTTAAAAGCTACAGGTCAGTCCATAAGTTCGTGCGCATTTTTATCTACAAAAAAAGCAACAAAAAATTTTAATTAAATCTTATTTTAATCTATAATGTATTCACCATTATTTTGTACAATTTCTTGCCATCTTGATGGTAGCTTTTTAATCCCGTCTTTGTAAAATGATTTCGGTTTTGAATCAAAATATTCAGAAATTGCCTTTTTTACATTGTTCTCATCCTCAAAAGTTTTTCCTTTTAAAAAATTCTGCAAACTCCGAAAAAGATGATAATCACTGGGAGCAATATCTGGCAAATATGGTGGATGAGGTAAAATTTCCCAGTTGAAGCTTTGGAGTTGAGCAGTTGACGTTGTTGTCAGTTAGCTATTGACAGTTCATGTGGTATCCATTTTCCTAGCTTTGAAACTTTTCCGACTTGTGGTAGATGTCTATGAACAGTTCCATGGGATGAATTTAAACGTTCCGCAATTTCATCAACTGTTAAAGATGGTTCTGCTTCAACTAGTGCAGAGAGAGCATCATCATCAAAGTCAACGGGTCTTCCAGTACGAGCCTTATCCTCCACACTAAAATCATTATTTCTAAATCTTTCAAACCACTTCTGCGCAGTCCTTACACTAATTACAGTTTGATTATGAACAGTATTTAATTTTTTGGCTGCATTTGTAGCATTCTCATCACTTAAAAATAAAAAGTATAAAACACGTCTCTTATATTCATCTGTTACTTCCATTTTAACGAAAATAAACAACTGAAATGTTCCCAATTCTGAACAGTATTATATGAATGAGATCCAATTTAACACTTCAGTGTAAAAAGTAAATTAGACTGGCATTTTTAACGGCAAAACAAGATTTTTCTCAAGGTCATAAAATATTCACGAACTTATGGACTGACCTGATAAATATCTTAAATTATCTGAAATGATCTGATCCTTATATCTGAAATTTTTAAAATTTTGTACTATATTTTATAAGCCACCTACTAAGCATCTGATAGATTCAAAGATGTTACTTGATCAAAGCACAAAAATAATTTAAAACTTTGTTATTACTTGCTTATACAAAAATTACCCAAACAATTTTATATATAAATATGAATAAATTCACTGGAATATATACAAATACAGCAAGTATTCTTTAAAAAAGCCTGCTATCTTACCTTTATGACATATATGAATTGTAAAACTAAATGGGTTACATAATTAAAAAAAATTCTTACTTCTTCTAAATCTGGTAATTCTCTCTTCATATTTATAGCTTTCATTAATATACATTTTAACTCAAGAAGACCAAAGTCATAATGAAGTTGTTTAGATAACTTTATTTTTGCTAATTTATACAGATTAGTTAACTTCTTGGCTAGAACCTAAGATTTTTATTTTAAAAAAATTGAATTAATTAGTTGCATAATAAAAGGTTTTAAACTAATTTATTTATTTTTATTTCAATTGTTATTTGAAATTTTTCAAAGGCTTAAAAATCACTGTTTAGTAAACAATATAGGATATTAATAAACATTAACTGTGTGTTTTTTGTTCCAAAAGGAAAGGAAAGTTGAAAGAGATGACATAAAAATCTAGGATGACTTAGCACAGACCAGTTAACTGTAATTCCATATTTTATTTTGAAACAGAGAGAAAAGAAACAAAGCTGCCAAAAATTGAGTTGAGCATGAGACAGGTTAAATCAGCTTTAGATATCACCAGTTAAAAGTGGAGAAGATTTTCTTTCTAGAAATAAATCATTATTATGTGTAAAACATGATCCCTTGTTTGTAATGGAAAACCACTCAAAAAAAAAAAAATCTCCTTTTCTGAGACCAACAGTCCTGTAGCCAAGAATATAACATTGGGGCTAAATTAATAAATTAGAAAAAAGTTGAAAAAAATTTGTGGCTGGTATTTTTCTGTTTTCCAACCAGTAATATGCCAATTGGTTACAGTCCATGTATAAAAAGTAACAGTAGCCTAAATTTACATGATTAAAGGAAAGCATACAAAATGCTGTATATCTTGCATATAGACACTGCTGACTAAGCTGAAGAAGCCTAGCTACTTCATAGTTCCTATAGCTATGGCTCTGGAAATCAATAGGATAAAAGGGTTTTAGCCAGCTATGCACCACCATATATGCTTTCATCTCTCCTTCTTTCCTAAGAAATCTCTTAATACTACTGTAGTTCATTATCTTCTTCTCTTTTATTATAAGGTCAGAGACAGCCCAACATAAAGACAAAAAAAGGCAATGCCAAGAGTCTTTCACTTGCATTTGAAAGTATATTTTACTATTTAAATCATCAAATTGGTAATTATTAAAAATATAATTATACCAATGTATGTTGCATCTGCAGAATAATCATTTTCAGAGTCAAAACTATCAAAAGCTACCTCTGATCAACAATATGTTAAGAGACTTACTTCACTTTTGATCAGGGTTGGCATGATTTAAAAACAAACTCTTTTAAAACATTTATTAAAACATGTTTTAAAACATAGGCATCGGATTTAAAACATTTAAAACATGGTTTTTTTTTGGAAATAAAACACTTGATCTAGTAAAATAGAAAAAGTAAAAAAAAAAAACAAAAACAAAAAACTTCAGTGTATGACACAAGAATGTACAGAATGTTTTATTTAATATAAAATATAGCATTTTTAAATGTTTCTTTATGCAATGGCATTTTTAAGATTTGCAAATACCAAAACAGGATTGACAGCAGTGGCTTCTGCAGCTTGAAGAATTTCTTATTTTCAGAAATGTACAATGCTCGGTAGTGTTTGTTTAGGTGCTTGAAAACTTTAACAAGCTTTGCTGTCATTTCCTGTCCAAGTCAATTTTTAAGTTTTAAATGAACAAGTCCATAGGTAGAGAAAATTCTTTCGATTCCCGATGAAGAAGCTACTGCTGTGTGCAGCTGTGTAACTAATTTTAAAATAGGTTCATCAATTCTGTCACGTAATGAGTGCCACTATGTAAGAGGAGTGATATCAGTTAACACAGACTATGCAAACATGTCTGCAGAAATGGGATAGATTTTGCCAAGTATTTTAAAACTGAAGGCATAGTGTTTGTTTTAAAATGCATAAGTATTTAAAAACAGACTAGTGCTAGTAAGCATGGCACAGAGTTAGTGCAGCATCCTTCATACTCAGGCTGAATCATTGCATAGACAAATGAGACAAATGTCTAGGGCTCAGTTTTTAGATGATCCCGGTCAAACTGTTTATTTTGAAAAGATTTGTAAATAAGATTCTTCCAATAATTTAAATTTTTTTTTTACAACTTGAGATCCTCTTTNCAAGTATTTTAAAACTGAAGGCATAGTGTCTGTTTTAAAATACTTACATATTTTAAAACTACTACTACTGCTAGTCTGTTTTAAAATACGTATTTTAAAACAGACTAGCAGTAGTAAGTGTGGCACAGAGTTAGTGCAGCATTGTTCATACTCAGGGCCGGACAAATGTCTAGGGCCCAGTTTTTAGAAGATCCCAGTCAAACTGTTTATTTTGAAAACATTTGTAAATAAGATTCTTCAGATAATTTAGATTTTTTATAGTGATTAAATATTTTTTATTAATAAAAAATTAAGATTTGTTTTAGTTTTTCACATTACAGTGGAACCTCCATTATCCAGACCTCTATTATCCGTATTTTCGATTATCCGGATTGTTCAAAATAAACAAAAATTTTACGAATTTGCTGATTTGCACTTGGCGAAATACGACACTGTTTATGTACATGATGGAATGCATAACATTTTTTGTTTCAACAACGTCTCACCTGGCACAGTGGTCGTAAACTCTTAAATATATTTTGCATGGTAATAAAAATATAACTTGACATACGTATTTATAAATAATTTATACTCAAATTACATCATTTCTATAACCAAGGGCGGCATAAGGCATGGATGACATGGGCCACCACCTATGCCTCGTGGTCAGAAGGGCCTCGCGCCTTGAAGGTTTATGCATTACTTAAAAGCAGAGAACGCGACGAAAAAATTTTACTCGTCATAAAACGATAAATAGTTTGTCAAATTTTTATTCATAAAAATGCAGTTTCAACTGCTTTTTATTTTATAAAATCAGTCTTCTTGAGCCGCCAGAGGGCCTTTTAAACAATAGCTAGTCTGTTAGCGCTGGTCAGTAGTAGTCCAAATTCAATAAAACATTTGTTTCTTGAAAATTTGATCACGATTTAAATACAGTATTTATTTTTAATATTACCGATATGTCATCGAAAAGAAAATGTGTTGTATTATCATTAATAGACAAATTAATTTCGATTATCCGGATTTTTCCTTATCCGGACTACCTTCATCCCCAATTAGTCCGGATAATCGAGGTTCTACTATATTTAGTTTTGTTTTATTTATTGTTTTATATTTTTTTGTGCTCTATTTCTTGTGGGAGAGGAAGGGAACCCGGTAAAAAGAAAGTGTCTAGGGCCCTAAAGTGAGTTAATCCAGCCTTGTTCATACTGTCTGTGACCTTTGCACTCTGGTATATTGGATCCAGAAGATTTGCTAAAAGGTGATAGTCTGTGATAGTTATATGAAATCTGTCTTTGGCTGCTTGCGTGACTCCAGTGATCCCAAGTTGTTGCAAGTCATTTTGAACACTACAAAAGTAATGTTATAAAAAACTTTCGCTGCAAAAGTAATTAATAAAATTTTCATAGATCATAGATAACAATGTATATGTATTAGCCCATACATTTTTGGAAAAGGACTGTTTTTTTCATAATGCTATGAAGATAACTCGGGCAAAGAACTAAAGAATATCTATACAGATTCAATTGAGTTATGACCCAGGAAAACTTTATAGCAAGCTATAGAAAATTTTAAAACTTATAATGGTTCAAAATGTTGCAATTCCTGTATATCATCCTGTAGATGGTTATCTTCAATATATTTTTTCATACTAGCGACTAATCCAACCACTTCTTTCCTATATACTATATTTTGAATTGCACCTGCATGCCGGTTTTCCTGAATTTCCAGAAATTAGTTTGTTCTGGTTCCAGATATTATCAAGCCTTCTTCCTGTACTCATTTTTTACTTAACAAGTAACAATGATAATAATAATGTCTTTTTCTATCCAAGTAATATAACATTAGCTGTATTGCTAATAGTATTAACTGGCATGTGCTATCAGGAAATCTCCTCTTATTGATAAAAGTCGCATGTCACGTGCTTTCATGACCCATGAGTGAGAAAAATTTCCCATTCCCATGCTCACATTTAGCTCACAAGTCAGAAAAAGTTTATTTACTAAATTTATGTAATAAAACATTCTTTTTTAAATTTAAAACATTGTTTTAAAACAGTATTTTATAATGTAATATAAAACTGTTTTAAAACAAAAAAAAACAAAGGTTTCTAAATAAAGCATGTATTATTGTTTTATTTCAAAAAAAAACAAAAATTTTCCAACCCTGTTTTTGATCTTGTCTGTTGAAAGATATTTTGCCATGAAACTGGACTTTTTCTGTATTATTGATGAACTCAGCATGCTAAAAGCAGAAGAGTAGTTTTGAAGGTGAATTTCTGTACAGCACATCTATTGAATTTTCTAATTAATTGTAAAACTATTACAATTAGAGAATTAATTAGAATGAATTATTTTTATTACAGTCAAACCTCATTAAGCTGTCCCTCTTAAGATGCCACCCTCAATGACTGCCAAAAACAATAGGCAGACAGATCTATGTTTTTGAGACAGGAAATTCCTGATAAATTACCCTCCACCAATTTAAAAGCCTGCATATGTATTTATATTGTTTTCATTTTCAATAATTCACTGTTGGTACAGGAAATGAAGCTTGACCTACATGTAAATTGCTTAATAACCATCTTGTCAACAAATTGTTGATCATTTTTAATCCAGAGTCTGGAAGGCCCTTGAGGAACATTCTTTTATTAAAAATCCTATTTTCACACATTCAAAAAAAAGCTTGTTAAGGGTCCAACCCAATGTTGGAATGTTAAAAGCTTTCAAGGTGCTGTGCAATTCCTTTCACAAAATTTTCAAGCTAGTCCCATGCTAATTTTGGCCATCTCAGTCTGCTTCTAGTTTTTGATGGTTGTGAAGATAATTGTGATGTGTATAAAATGACATCAGGGAAAAAGACTACAATTTCTGTTGAACAAAAGATATATATTTATTTGTTTAAAAAATGAGCAGTCAGCATTTTATCACCAATTATTTTTCTAATCATTTCATTTTCAATCATTATATCACCAATCATTTTGTAGGATATAAACATTAGTTGTAGGATGATTGGAGAGACATTCTTAACAATAAAGAAAAGTGGCTAAAAGAAGAATCAAAAAATGATATATACCTTAAAACTGCCAAACATCAAGAATTGGAAAGGGGGTTATTTATTTGGATTGATCAAATTAACACTAAGCATGGTTTCAATGTCAAATGACATGTTTTGTATGCATTTGCCATCCAGTGTGCTGCTCTGTGATGAAAACAAGCTTAAACAATGACATCTCAAACAGTGCTCATTCAGTAAATAGTCCTATGATTTTTTGTTTATAGAATGGGTTGCCCTCAAAAACTCCTGTGTTTTGGAAATTTCTATCAAATATGTCTTCTTTAAATTAACATCATAATTAAAGAAACTGGTAAAAATAGAGAAAACAGATGGAATCTGTTATACAGTACATATAAAAAATATGTACTGGGTAACAGATACCATCTGTTCTCTCTATTTTTCCTTTATATGGCATAAAAACTGAAAATAAATATGTAAATTAATGTACAGTGATGGTTGTTACTGCAATTACTGATGTAAATGTGAATAATAATTGATTGAATATTTTGATGTAATAATATCGTCAATCTTTCAGAAGCTTCAATATGAGTATCAATCCATTGATCTTTATTTCTTAATACAGTACCAAATATAGTTTGCCATTAATTGTGTTAGTTATGTATATGTTGTCCACAGCTGGATTGATCATAAAGGAAAAATAGAGATAGGTTTTTATTCCATACTAATTGTAAAATTTAAATATAATATAAACCACTTAATATCATATTCACTGATGTGATACGCTTGAAAATTTAAAGTATAGGTTAGATTAACACAATTTAATAAAGGAATGTATTATAAATTATTTTAAATATTTTTTAAACAGAATCAATTAGTTACTATTTTTTATTAATGATAATATATTATATGTTTTATATCATATTACTATTAAATTCAAAATAAATATTTTTAAAAATAAAATCATTTCTTACTTTAGCATAAATAAATCCTTCAGAAAATAATTTTATTTCACAAATTAATTGTATATCTGGAAAAGAACAAGCTACAAATCTAAAATATGTTTTTAAATTCTCAGGTAATTCTCTTTTTCTGGAAATTTCAGGATTCAGTGTTATAAAAATTCCTATTTTAGAATCAAAAGATATTTCTTCTCCTTCAAACTAAAAGTATAAAAATTAAATCATAAAATTAAATGGCTATAAAAGATCAGTTATTTATTTATTTACTTTTTGAGTAGTGTGAGGTTCCAGACAGAGTTCAAAATAAAATTAATTGTATGTCTCAAAATCAAATTAATTGTATATTATTAAAAGAAATAAAAGGAGAAAAATATTACAGTCAGATTGGAATGAGGTCATGTAAGTTAAGTAAGAGAGAGGAAGATAAATGTAGTCATAGAAAAACTGTCTATGAAGATATGATCTAGTATATAGATCAAAACAGCTATATCAAAACTGAAATAGCTTGATTGTTAGATATGATGATAGAGTTAAAATTTTGATAAACTAGAATCAGTTTTCTGGTATAGTTATGTTTTCTGGTATGTGATGTAATACAGAATATGTTTCAATCTGAAGAAAAAAAAAAAGCAAAAGAAGAAATTATAATGAAAATCATATTACAACCCAAAGTATGCCACATCCTAAATAGCTTATGGTATTTTCAATTTATTTCACTTATTATAATTCATATAAAATTTCCAGATTCTTTTGTTTAGAATAAAAAAGTATTTAATTTACTTGTAAATTTAAAAACTAAATACATATAGAGTAATAATTTAATTCTTTCTATTTATTTTAAATATAATATTAATTTATGAAAGTTACATAAATAAATGCAAATTTTATCATTTTCTTCATTTATTAAATTTTAAATAACAAATTATCAGTAAAATTGAAAAGTTTGTCTATAGCATAGTTTGGGTAAAAATATTCATTAAAAAATTAATCATTAGAAAAACGATTATCATTATCATAATTTTTTTTATCATTATAGTATATTTCATTTATTCATCACACATTTTAACAAATTTATAATACTATTAAATTAGATTTTAAAATCATAACTTTAAACAATATAACATAATAATCACCTGAATCCTTTTCAACTTTAATATTAATGCATTCTGTATTACTTTTAGTTGAGTTGATATAACTGAAAATACTGAAGCATTAATGTAATTAAAATTTTCAAAACAACCCCAAGCTCCAGACTGAACAAGACCAGAAAGTATTTTTCCAAAATATTTATAATTCATCTCATTTTCACAGTTTATCATCACACAAAATAAAGCAAGGGATTTTGCTAAATCTTTGATTGTTTCTGTTTTTCCTGTACCAGTAGGCCCATGAGGGGCACATCCTAAATACAGTGATAAAGCCTAAAAATAAATATTAATTAGCAATACAATAATTTGAAATAATCTTATTTACAAAATGTTATAAACTAAAATCTCTTTATTCACACACTGGAGCTATTTCACATATTATGTTACACCAAGGGAAAGGAGGTATGAGGACTATTGTTATATATTGTGAACATCCTCTTTTCATGCTGCAAGCTATGTCACATTTTCAATGATTGAACATTTACGTAAACCTCTTTTTTAATTGAAGTATTTAATTTGATAATATTTCATTCATTTTTATTAATTAATCATATTAATTTTTATTTGGTGTAATATGAAATGCATCATAATTCACTCAAAATCTTGAATGTGTTATGTAGCTGTAAGACTTCCAATCTGAACTACGACTGAGCAACAAGCTTGCAATTAAAGAAATTGGCGATTTGAAACACCACTGATAAAACAACAAACAACATTTAATTACTGGAATAACTCACAATACTTCTACAGATATATGCTTGATTCTAAACAAGGGGTTATACATACCAATTATACTTCTGACTTACTGATGTAAAAGTATACAATACTTATAATTCATTAAACTAGATTCATACTATGCTTGTTCCCAAATTGCATTCTGCACTGTATCCAAGCTCTGTGCTTCACAATTTGCCTTGGTGCTTCCACAACTTGCAGCAAAGACAGCTTTCCAGGCAGCTGGTGTATTTTGGAAATGGTCCTGAAAATCAGCCAAGATGGAAGGGCTCAAAACAACTGTCTGGTCTCCCCATCCTGGTTCAGGGTTTTTAAACTTGGTTTTGGGCTAAGCCCTTGAACCACAATTGATCTACCAATCCAAGTGATTTCCCCATCTATGATATCAGAAGTGAGGAGCCACCATTGGGTTGAAGATGACTCACTTTTCATAAATTTAAAATTGCATCTTTATCTCTCCCTTACTTCCTAAAGCTTTATCCTTCAAATGATTCATTACCATAAATTCTATCCAGATAATGTGATGTGTCATTGATCTCAGCAGTAGTGAGTCAACTAATTACTAGATTTGAGCTTCAAAGTGCATGACTCACCCTTATCTTTTTACAAATGACCAATACATCAGACTTTGAATGAAATACCTGAAATCTATCCCAATAAGTGCAAATAAGCACTATCATTTTTGCACCAATGTCTTGATAAGAATTACTACCATGTTCAACAGCTTGTTTTAAGACAGTGTAATATGTAAGGATTCTGCCCCGATGCCACTTGCATAGGGTATAGTGACCCTTGCTTTTCCTATAATTGGTCAGGATGATGCAAAAAGTTGTTTAACGTATTGAGGTAGCAGTTGCTGGATGTAGAGAGACTCACACAGAGACCGAATTTACAAAATTTGATGCATTTAAGTAAAAGACATGCTTATAATAGATAAGATTACAGTCCAGTTGGTATAGATTACCCTGGAAAAGGAAAAGTTTGTCTCTGATGATCCTGAAAAGTTGCACCAACCAGCAAGTGTTTGTCTGTCTTTTCGGGGGTACTCTGAGAAAATTCAAATGTGGGAGGTCCCAGAGTGGAGAAAACGTCATCAGGAAGTTAAGCCCCTTGTTGTCCCTGTGTTTGAAGTTCTTCCTTTGTTCTTCGTTGGAGTATCCACAATGCCATGCACAAGTTGGACATTCTTGATCCCAACCTCCATGTCCTTGGGATTTTGAGCTTTTATATCATTTTCACCCAACATCCCACTGTTTGGTTGGTCTGAACAGTGTGTGGTGTTTCGTTGCGACAAGTACAATGTCCCGCGAGCGGAAAAGCACGAAATAAATACACGTTGGATGTCTTTAACACAAAGATATTTATTGTCGCTTCGAACAGGTTCGTTTTTCTTCAGATCCCAACAATACAATAATCTCTGTACGTACATGCGTTAATTTGATCTAACAAACAGCGGATTAATTGAGAATTACGACTATACGCGAGGCAAAAAACTTATAACTAATTCTTACACTACTTACGACTAAAAAGGGAAGAAGAGATTAGAAAAATAATAAAGCATAAGAGGGAGATGGAAATACCCGGGATTTTTGAGTTCGAAACCTTGGGTGGGACACCACGTGGACCTTTCCGTGGAACGTTGTCTCTCGTCCTTCCTTTATATCGTTTCGTACGACTCTTTCGATGGCTTCCTCTAAAGTTCTGTTATAGGAGTTTCTTCCTATCGGTTCGCTGGCTCCTTGTAGCTTCCAATTGTTTCACACTCAATCTGAAGCTATACCACTTCTCCGTCCTTACTCTGCGTCTTCGAGCCCAGACCTCTTCTTTTAGCTTCGTAGTCTCCGATCGTCTTACAAGCGATCCGGAACACTACCTTCTCTCGTCAGTTCTCCTCGAGAGCTCGACCTCGACTCCTTTTCGTTTCTACTTTTTCGCCTTAGGGTCCCACTTCACCCTTTGTTTCATTCCCATTTCTTGGGATTGTTAATCCCACCCAAGGGAAAAAGGTTGGAAAGGAAAGTTCTAGAAAAGTAAGAAATAAAGGAACAAAGAAACTTAAAACTAACTAAAATTAATATTTTATACAATTTTATGGCCGACGGCCACA